>NW_019719366.1:271928-353991 GCF_002891405.2 Cryptotermes secundus | reverse complement strand
CGCCAGCCGAAGTGAGCCGAGCGGAGCCGAAGTTAGCTGAGTCCCAGCATCCTGGTAGCTATGCAACGCGAGTCAACAGCGGTGACATCACCAAGGTGCACCGCGGTTGCTAGGCAGCGTGGGTAAACAGTAGTTGCGAGAGACGACAGTAGTAACAGCAGTACACAGCGTTACTAGCACGATGGCACCAGACAACAGGGTGCCTATTACATGGCCGTTTTCTGTATTGTCCGAACGAGGCTACATAAGGAGCAGCGAAGGCTATTCACAGTTAGTCCTCGAGCTACCTCCGAGTTAGTTCCGAGTTAGCCAGCAACCAGTCAGTTGTATTCTGGCATTTGGAGTGTAGTATTTGTGATACTGCAGATAGCAGTAATTGTGAATCTGTAATTTGAGTGATTGTAAGTGCGAATGTGAAATAAAATTCGCTATATCAAATATGGCGTGAAGTTATTTGTCGCGTTATATGCACAAATACGCGATAATATAATATGCCACACAGATGATGAAGTGCTAATTGCAGATGAATGAATGAATGCATAAAGGGTAGGCCTGGACTTGCCCTTGCACCATGACCTTCAGTGATCAATCCTAATTGCAGGTAGTGATAATTTACATAGATTATTACATTAGTTCTTGCTTGGCTGTCAGAAATGTGATATGAAAATTTCAGTTAGTAAAACATAGACCTTAACAGTATGTGAAAACTTCTCCAATGTAAGGTGGAGGTACAAGGTAAAATGGTTGAAGATGTAATGAGCTGTAAGTAATTATGAATGGAAATAGCAGGCAATAGAGCACTGTAATCAGAAACAAAGCATCTAGATATAAATGCCATGTGGCAGGTGGCACATTGCAACTTCGTTTTTTGAAGTAACTTTTATAATAAAAATAATAAATTTTCTTTGCGTAATAATTCCAGATGCATGGATATGAGATAACTGGGAATTTACTGCATTTGACAAACTATTGTTGATTGCAGGTGCAAGGTAAAGGGCTTGAACTATATCGAAGAAGAGGTAATGATGGCATCAAATGTTCATATCGGTGGTACAAGCGATGGTGTGACCGGTTTCATGTAGTGCTGCGACATGAAGGAGATGATGCAATGTTAGAATGGGCTCTGACACAGCTAGAGCTGGGACACAGTGTCAGTCACAATGATCTGCAAGTGCATGCACTCAGTCTGGCAGCAGACAACACATTCAAGGTAGGAGGAAGGTCAAGACATTATTGAGTGAGAAGCAAACTGATTATGGATATAAATATTATCTTGTTTATAGTTGGGATATTTACCAAAATCCAACACAAATTGAAATCTTAGACATTTCCATAACCCATTCCTTACAAGTCCCATAATTTCACGGATTGAAGTTTACTGCTTGTTGTTGGCATTCCCAATAAGTGACAGACTCTTGCAGCTGTGCATAGAAATTATATGTTACAGACATCACTCAAAAGTAGAGAAACTTGTATAGCTTGTCAAAGTTGGAAAGAGTCGAAACATACAGTAACTGTTGATTGTTCTTCACTTATTCTCTTCCATTTTTTTGTTTTGAATGTAGTAAGTTCAGAATTCTGGTTTCAAGGAAATATGTTTGGGCTAACATGCAAAATTCTAATATGAGCAGTGAATCTGTTAAGTGTATAAGCTTAAGATGGAATGGAGAAGTTTTGAGAAGACTTTGACGTATTAAACCTTTGCATTTGCTTCACAAGACTCTTCTTCATTCCAGTCCTCTCAATTTTTGGCAGTGTTTTAGTTGCATTTGTTTCTATGTTAGCAGTTACATAAATATAAGAATATATGTGCAGTTATTATGCCAGTTGCTACTTTCATTACTTTTGGGTTTCATATATTGTAAAACATTCCCTATGGTGCTCAGTATAGGGAATGGCTATGGGCTGGACGACTGAGGGGTCAGACTTCGAGTCCCAGTAGGATCAAGAATTTTCACTTCTCAATCTTATCCAGACTGGTCATGGAGTCCACCCAACCTCCTATTCGGTGGGTACCTGTGGTAAAGCAGCCAGGGAATGAAACTGACCGCTCACCTCCTACTAGTGCTGAGGTCAAGAAAATGTGGGTCTATATATCCACTCCTCCATACACCTTCATGGAATAATGCTTAATTAGTTAAGCTCAGGGATAACTACCTTTTTACCCTAGGGTGCACCCCAACGTACAGGCTAAAAATTTTATAAAAAGATGTGATAACAGTGCTACACATTCATGTTGTATACAGTATAATCTATTTATGGATGAATATTGACCAAATTTTTCTACCTTGTAACTCTTTCATTAATACAGTCACCATTCAGTAGAGTCAAAATACAATTTACAAACATGATCACAGTAACCAGTTCTTAGTGTACTTAATTTTCTGCCATAAAACAGGAATGTAACATTTAGGCACTGAGCTAAATAAAACTTAACGGTTTGATTAATGTGGATGGAAACTATACAAGCAGAATAGTAAGGAGAACTGTAAACGTTGAATGGGGATTCCACTGTAATGAATGTATAAGAGGTGGGCCTTCTCGGCCCTTGCACCCCAACCTACAGTGGTCTATTGTGCTTCAAGAAGTTGAAGTTTTGTTCTGAAATATAATTGAGACAGTGATATCTGGTTCTGAGCCACGAACTTCTGGCATTCCACTGTAAATGTTCTGTGTGTTGTGTTGAATTTTACTAGGACCCTGGATAAAAGATTAAAATATTTTATGAATAGAACTAGTAACATTTCCACAATCTGAAAGAGAGATGTGAATAAATGGAACAGAAATTGAGAATTTCAGAAGCTTTCATGCAGATTTAAAAATTTGTTTCAGTGGATGAACCCATGTTAAGAGACCAAGGTGACATGAATTAATCAGTAATCCTAAATAAATATCCTGATCTACATTTTCTGTGATTTTTTTCCACTTTCTCTTTGTGAATATTGGTATGAGACAGGACCTCACATTTCATTCAAAATCCTAATCTGCTCACCATTCATAATCATCTTCCAGTCTAATATTGTATATGTTATATCATTATATTGACTGGTTATGGGTTGGGTGGCAGGGGTTTTAATCCTGGTAGGGACAGAGTTTTTTCATTTCCCAGTGTCCAGTGGTTATTGAGGGTACTTCATGCATAGGTAAAGCAGTTGGGGCATGAAACTGATCACTCACTTCCATCTGGTGCTGTGATTAAGAATGCTTGGAGATCTATCTCCACTCACCCACATGTCTTAAATTAAGCACAGTGGCAACTGACCTTTTGTCCTTACTTGGAACATCCTTAAGTGATTTAGGAACCACTCAACATCTAAATAATTATGCAAATGTTTGTAGCAATGAGGTTTTGGATTGTGCAACAGGCTTCATCTGGCTGGGCAATCCGGTTTTGCAAGCGCCATCCTGAGTTACTTCAACACAGCCCTACCCTGGACACTGTGTTGCCTGGCTTGCTTCTTCAGAAAGTTGAAAAATTCCGTTCTGATGTGCAGCAGACTATCCAGGATATGAACCTCACTCTGGGTTGTGTTGGCAACATGGATGAGCTGTACCTCAGCTTCTCAACTCTCGTATCAGGTAGGATAATCATGGAGGCTAAGAAACATGCAGTTTGTAATCATAATCATCATTGTCAATAACCATTTTCACTTGTCATCCCGTTCAAAGCCATTAACACTATAAATCTGGCTGTAGTACACATACCATGCTTACCACTGTAAATTTGACAATATACATTAAAAAAATTGCCTGCGGTATTGACATTGAATTTCAGTGTTAACAGCCCAAAGCTTGTAGTTTTATGATTCAGCAGTAGAGGTGTCTCCATGATAGCAATGGGAAGTGGTGTCACCTACTGTTAGGTGTTACACTTCATATGCATAAGTTTATGTATTCTTTTTCTTTATCAGTGACTGCCCTCCTTTGGTCTCATGTTGAAACACAAGTTGAGGATGAAGGAGAGGTCATGTACTATTCTAAGAATTGGTTGAATTATATACATTCATAGTTTAAATGTGTAATACCTACCACATCGATATTGGTCTGTATGTGAAAATGAATAACATTAACCTTTAAACGCCGGACTTCTGAAATAGTGGTAAGCTTGAGCTGGCCGGAGTTTATTTAAATGCCCGCTGCTGGTGTGCGTTTAAATGCCCATTGGTACTCTGCCTTTAAATGTCCGTTCCTGTTAGTGCGCCTAAACAATTTTAAGCATTGTGTTTAAAAATGCTGTATCTAACTCAATTTTTATGATAAATGGATGGAATTAATTTTGTTTGTATCAGCAAAGAACATACTGTCGCATATTATAACGGAAGATTTGAAATTTTTTATACAAATTATACTCCATTTTCAATTTTTTGTACTGCAAAAATGATTTCCCAGTTCTTCACAGAGTTGTTCTGCATTACAAATTCATTTCTGTTTGTAACACTTGACAAATTTTAGCAGTCCCTGATGTCATAAAACAGATGGAAGCAATAAAATCATTTGGCCTTCTGCTAGCACTGCTTACACTCTTCGGATTTTCGAATCTTTTGACTGAAGGTCAGAAGAATGAAAGAATGGCTATTCAAGAGAAAGCTAGAGGGGTCCCTTCTTCAGTTCTAAGACCTTCCGTTATAGCTGCAAAAGCTTATTGCCCTTTCTATGGGCCTGAACAGACAGCTGCATCGCGGCTGAGATTCAGAGCGCGGTCTGTTTTCTGTGCGTGCTTAGTGAAATCGAATACTGTAGTTTTATTTCAGCCTAGATATACATCAAGCAGATAACAACAAAAAAGTTATGTACCTCGAATTTTACTGTATATTTTTAACACAATCTGCAGAATCTGCAATAAAAGTACTGGCTCGTGGATGAGTTTGGGCATAACTCATACGTATACTCTTTTTGTTGTTGTTCACATAGGTATCATTTTAATTTTTCTATTAGGGCTTTACTCAAGTCTGTCTGGTAATTACTACATTTAAAAATAAATATTTAGGACTGTGCATTCGCTTCTACTAGCGTCGTGTGCGCGTGCTTCCCCTAGCGGAGTTTAAATGCCCAAGTGGCCAAAACTGGGTACTTTGGCCACGACGACCTTACTCACCACTGGCACAAACGGGGCACTTCGGCACTTAAACGTTAATTTTTTATCCTGCATGTCATTGCAGTGTTTTCCTTACATATGATTGAAAATGTATCAATTTATTTGCCAGAATTGACACAACTGTCAATCTTTTATGTTCCCTTCTAGATCCCCAACTAAATGAGAAAGGGGTATTTGATTGACACCAGCTCTATAGTGCTAATACTCTCTTTTGGCTTCACAATACATTTCTTCTTGTATTTGTCTCCAGCTTATTCCCATTCTATGTTTTCCTCTTCATTCAGTTAACTCTGACCATCCCATAGCTCATATGGTTAGATGTTAGTTTCTTACCACAGAGGCCCAGGTTCAATCCCAGGTGTTTTCATGTTAGGTTTGTGAACGAAATGATAGTGACTCTGAATTCCTCCGATCTTCCATTCCAGTCAGCATTCCACCATTCTCCACACTCTTATGTCACTGCCTCTCGATATGTACAATAACCTTGATCAGGAAGCTCATTTTCACATCTTCAGTCTTTAAGATGTGGATTTAACACTGACCCAGTGCATAGTTGCTTACAGAATAAGGGAGTTTCTTTTCTTTTTTAACAAACTGTCATCTCTGTTTTCCCAGAGCAGCTGCTGCTCAATTTCCTCGTCTATTCCTTCTTTATTCTGCATGACACCCTTTCCTGTCTTGTTGCTTCCATTTTTGTCTTAGTCTTCCATGTTGGTGGTTCTCTTTTATTTTTCATGTTCAAGAAATTCTTTGGGATTCTGTCTTCATTCTTTCTTAAAATGTGCACTTACCATCTTATCTTATTCGGTTAGATTTGGACATAACAGTTGAAGAAATGGTAAGGAGAAAGATGATGGACCAGTAGGCTATCACTGGCTTTACAGTTGTACCAAGAATCATGTGGGAGAGAAGATAAATACCAGATGGATTCTAGAATATAACACTGTGTAGCCTGTTGAAAGTCAAGTTGGCTCTCAGTGGATTATGTGATGTTATATCCCAGAAGATAGAACTCACAAGAAACCTTGCAAAGCACACTATTAAAATGTTACACAGTGACAGCAGTGCCCACTGTGACTTATGCGAGTTAAAATGCGTCAATTAATTGATCAAATGAAAGGAAAATTTAGTCAGCTCATATACAGTTTCTTCGTTTGGTAGTTGGTTACACGCCTCTAGATCAAATAGTGTAAATATATGTTTACAACTAAAAATATTTAATTTAATTGGGAGAATAGAAAGGCCAGAGGAAAGCTGGTATGAATGTATTTTAAGAAGGAAGAGTGACAGACTCCCAAAAATGTTACTGAATTGTAAACATAGAAGATACAGAAATATTGGACAACCCATGACTAGGTGGGATGATTTATTTTCTTGAAGTTGGAACAGGCTAATGGTCTTATAACTGTAAAGTAAAAGAAAAGAAGATAGAACTCTTCATAGCCATCACTGTGAGAACCTCAGATCCCACAAAAAGAATACATAATCAATGTAGAAAAGGCCTGATCATTGAAATTTCTACAGTAATGAAGAAGGAACAATGGAAAATGATGCATGGTAGAGAATAAGGCATCTATGGCCAAGATTACAAAAATCTGGTCATCAGCACATATAAATTTTAAATGTGGGAACTTCATGTTGGAATTTTACAGTTCAGAATTGTGTATGTCTAATGAAAAAATGAAAATGATTGCAGAAAGATAAAGTAATATGAAATATGATAAGGATGTAGTATTTCTGTTGAGAACTCCATCTTGAAAGAGTAAAATATTTGACAGTAATTGCTGTGATTTTTTTTTCTATTGGTGAGGTTCAAGCACAACTGCAAAGCGCCAACTTCTTGTACGACGGTCAGAGATGGAGAACTGTCATGCTACAATTGTGCTGGCATGCGTGGCAGATGGGAATATATTGCCACCTGCAGTCATTTTGAAGGTAATGTTACAGGGGTCTTATTCTGATACAGCGCACGTCCCTGCTTTAGAGTTAGTCTTCTTTTATTTAAATCATCTTCATATGGATCTCTTTCTGCTCATCCTCCTATAGTCATTTCTTTCAGTTCTTTTGAATTTTTTGGACTTAGGAATGTAGGAGATACTACACCTCTACCTGATTTTGATCCTGTATTAAGCAGTATGTTCCCTCAGCAGTAATCTTGAATTCTGTCTGGAAGTATTGCTTGTTCCCATCTGCCCCATTAAGGAGTTTTTTTTATCTTAATTTTGAGATGATGCAAAGAATGATCTCAAGTCCTTGTTTATTTTTTGCCATTTCTCTCTTCACCTGTACCAGTGTCCCCTCTACATGCTGAGCACCACTATATCATCCACACCTTAAACATTTTATCTATGTGTGAATTGCCATATTGATGTCTGACATGACGTGTTGCTTCATGGCCTGTGGTTATATTTGTTGTTAGCTTTAAGACTTTGTATTATTTAAAATTCCTGTCCCACTTGTAGGAGTCTTTCCTCTCTTATGGCTCCAGCATGATTTCCAGCTTACATATGTTTAGGGCAAGCTCAGAAATAAAGACTGAGGGGCTTTCCTCACTTCTTTCTAAGTATGTTGCCCTGTGTGGAACTCAGATGACATAAATACTCCAGTGGTCAGATTACAATTGATTTGGTTCTGCTGCTTTTACTTTTCATTCAGAATTCCTGCATTGCAGTCATTTGTGTCAGCTGTGAGTTGTACCTGTGGGACCATACGACCAGTTCTTGAAATTTGTTAATGAGCTTTGGATTATTTTATGGGTAGTGACTCAGTTCATCTGTTGTGGAAGGTACAGTAAAGCATCTTTCTGCAACTTAAATATGAACTTCTTTATTTATAACTGAACTGTTCTGAGCCATTCAGTTGATAGGAAGAAAGATGGAATGCCAAATGTGTATTGAATGAATTTGTAAGCTGTTGCTAGACAGCAGTATTTCACATCTTTCAGGAATGTCTACTGAAATGCAACTGAACTGTAAGCAACTCTTTTTCAAGTATAATAAAGGGCTTGGGTGCATTTTAGCAAGTTAAGCCAAAATGGTGCCTAAGTTTAAACTTTGATTTGCTACAGCTTTGCATTAGAACCGAGCCTCGAAAGAGTTGGCTCACTTGTAGGACCTAGTAGTCTGGGATGGTGACCCTAGACCAGTGGTTCTCAACCTTTGTGAGGCTGTGGCCCAGTACATTATTTCTCTATAAGATGAGGGCCCAGTACTGGGCAACAGCCTGGCGTTTGAGAAATGCTTTCCTAGTAGACCTCATGAGGGTGCCAACCTGTTGCTTGTCTATTCCTGTTGCACTCATGAAACTGTGGTTTATTATCAATGTCTAACTTCCAAGGGAGAAAGTGTGTACTTCAAGAGTCATCTAATCCTTGTTTTGCTTGTGGAATTCAGTTCCATGAGGAAAATATGTGTTAATATCAGTAAATTGTATTAATTCCAATCCCACCAAAAGTTGGGTAGTTTCCAAGTATAGTACACTGTTTAGAATTTGTAATTAAATACAAGGATGTTGCTGTCAGCTTTATTTTAGTGTAACTGTGATTTAGGTGAGTGGATCAGAGGATGAAGATGGATCACCAGATGGCAGCAGTGTATTAGTCCTTCAGCAGGAGGAGGGATTGATGGATGCAGCCTGCATGTTTCAGTGGTTACAACAAATTTGGTTCAAGTAAGATGAATAGAAATGGCTGTTGTGCCTCCTCATTTGGTATCACAACTTGAAGGTTACAAAATCCTGAAAAATCTATAATGTTGTCTGAAATATAACATAAAATCTATGTCTTCTTCTTCTTCTTCTGTTTTCTTTCTTCTCATCAGTTTTCTTCTATATTACACCTGATTCAGGTCTTGGCCTCCATCAATTATACATACATTTTCTCAAGCAGTGATTGTGAGCTGCTTACTGAATAATACAAAGAACCCAGATGCATTTGTATTTAAGTCTTAATCTGATATAGGATTATACATTTTATGCATATTCTTGAGAAACTGAACACCTCAATATCCTTTGACACATCAAACAATTGAAACCTATATTTTTGGAACGTCCATATCTACATCTTACATAAGTATTAATGTGGTCATAACAAATTTTGTTCATGAATGAAATCAAATAAATTATTGTAATTTAATTTTAATGTATGAAAGATGGGTTATAATGTGCCCTTGTACCAGAGTGACAGGAGGTGAGAGTGAATGTGCAGGGAGTGTATTTCTCTTTTGCAGACATGTGCAGACCCCTAATCTCCTTCTGTTAGATTGCTACGAGCCACACACTGGTGAAAGTGTTGTGGCTGAGTTCTCTAGTCACCAGAGTAATAGACTCTTAATTCCGGGTGGATGCACCTCAAAACTCCAGCCACTTGATGTTAGTTTGAAGAGAATGTTTCATGTAAGTGAATATATACCTTTCAGCCTGCTGCAGTGTTTGAATTCTTGATTAAATGCAGTATAAATTTTAAACCTCCAGAAGTTAGAATATTCATAATATTTGAATAGGTTTTTGAATAGGAGAATGCATGTTGAGCTTGCATGTAAGTTTTGAATGAGTTGGCTGCTAGGAAGGTGATGCTTGTGGATTCTTGGAAGATGGAGACAAGATTAATACAAGGTGGTTCAAATATGACTGGGACTGATTTTTTTTAAAACCATAATTGCCAAACACTTACTTGCACATGTCAGTCTTCAACTTCCAAAGTCAACGCATTTTTCTACCATTCTGGAAGCATCCTGATGCCCTTTTCAAAAAAGGCTTGTGATTGGCAGCGTATCCACTCCCGAATAGTCTGGATGATGGTATCGTCCACAAACCGCATGCCTTGCAAGTCTGATTTGAGCCTTCCGAACAGGTATAAATCACTTTGGACAAAATCGGGACTGTACAGCGGATGTGTCAGAAGGTTCCATTTCAATTTCCAGAGGGTTTCCATTGTTGTTTTGGCCGTATGGGGTCATGCATTGTCTTGAAGGAAGGCTACCCACTTTCCACCTGTTTTCCGCTTGGATCGGATCTTTTCCTTCACGTCTGTTGCCAGGAGGTCTGAGTAATAAGCTGCATTGACTGTTCTGGCATCTGTCAGAAAGTCTACAGTCTGCCAGTCCCAGAAGAATGTTGCCATCACTTTTCCTGCCAAATGGCTCCTCCGTGCTCTCTTGGGTTTGGGAGAACTGGTATGCCGCCACTCGCGTGATGACTGCTGGGACTCGGGAATGAAGTAGTGCACCCACGTTTCATCAGTGGTCACTATAGACTTCAAAAATGCATCGCCTTCATCTTCAAACTGCTGTAGGAGACAACTGGCAGCTTGCATGCACACCATTTTGTTCACGTCCGTCAAAGTATGTGGTACCCACCATGCATTCACCTTGTGATAGTGCAGGTGGTATTTCACAATGTCTTCTACACTACCAGCACTGATGGACAACATTGCTCCAAGTTCCTTGATAGTGATGTGCCTATTCTCACGAATAAGTGCATCTGCACGATCAGTGTTTGGTTCGGTGACGGATGTTTGCGGCCGATGATCATGTGGTTCATTCTCCACGCACTCTGCCCTCTCTGAAGGACTTACACTACTCAAACACATGGGTCCGTGAGAGACATTCTTCCCCATACTGTTGTTGGAGTCTGTGGTGAATTTCAATGGATGGGACATTTTCTCCAACGAGGAATTTGATCACAATGTGTTGTTCCATGCTCCCCGGTACCTTCTGTTCGCTCATCATTCTAGCAACTCCCAGACAGGACTGAACAGGTTCTAACCCGAACAGGAGGAAGGGTGGAGGTTGTGGCTTCACTCTCTCAAGGTCACACAGCTGCTGCGCAGTGAGGCTTGTTTACACACAGATCAGTCTGGTTATATTTGAACCACCTTGTACTTTGCAACGAAGGTTCCAGAAAAGTTGATTGACAGTAGATTTCTCGGACATAGGGATGCTTGTTAAGGCCATTTGGTGTAAAATGGAAAACTTATCAACTGCATCAGATATTTACAATATTATGAAATTAAATGACTGAATTAAGTTCTGTGTGTGTATTCATGCATCTGCATTTTTTTCATATTTATTTGTGTTGACTGCCTGACTGACTATCCCACGTCTGTAGGAGAAGCAGTGTTCTGTTAGAAAGAAAAGTATTATAACTTGTGAACTAAGCAGTAGATGTCATACAGACTGAATGTAGAGGAATATTAAAGAAACGCTTAATTCTGTTAACACTATAACAACTTCATCATCACTGTTACTAAAACATAACCTGTTTCTTTTATTGTTTGTGGGTGAGGTCCCATTGTCATGGAAGAGTATGGCAGGGCTAAAGGTTAATTTTTATACATCTCTGTCTGCCCTTATGTTCCATTTGGGGGAGGGATATTTTTGGAACTGTTAATNAGCTTTTAAGAAAAATAACGGGAGAATATCGATGGATGACGTAAATGCGAGTACAGTTCTCTCTAAATTATAGTAAACTAACATTGACTGTCATACAAAACATTTAAACAAATGTGATACTCACTGAAAAAAAAAAATCTTTAAAAATACATTGCCGCGGTTGAGCCGCAAAGCGGTTAAACAGCGCGCGGATAATCGAGAGTTTACTGTAATTTAAAAACTTGTTTAACTTAACACCTCCTGGGATGCATTAATGTGTTGTGAATACATGCCCCAGGTCTGAATAGGATGCAATAGTATGACCATCATACTGAGTATGTTAATTTAACACATTAAAAAGTATGTTAAATATGGAAATATTCAACAAATTTCCCTTTAAATTTTACATTCTCTAATATCAGTTGCTGACGTATGCAGGAGCGCTACAATTTAAGAAAATAGAAATGAAACTGTAGATACTGATGTTAAGAGACTTGAAGCTGAAAGTACAAAAAAAACATTTCATTAAACAAATTACACAGTTCTTGAGATGGTCTGGGAAGTTTAAATTTAAAGAGAACTGTTCACTAAGAATGAATTAAGCCAGGTTCCAGTATAGGAAAAATGCTAATTTACTTTCTCCCAGCCCTGTGGAGCAAGGATGTTAGATTTATCTTATGACATAGTACAGGATATGCTTCAGATGTTCATAGTTACTTGGCTGATGAAGAAATTCTCCCTCTTAGGAAACCCATTGTTTGTCATTATATTACAAAAACCCTCATTTAGGCCATATTCAAAACCAGTTAATCATGTCACATCCTATTTCTCAAAAATCCATTTTAATATCATCCAACCATCTACACATAAATTTTCCAGATGATCTTTTTCTTGAGGTTTTTATTCCAAAATTTTGTATACATTTCTGACTTCATCCATGCCTACTTCAGCCCCCCAACTCTTTGCCCATAAATACCCTCAGTTTCATTCTTTCCTGCTGACATTAAAATGAAATGATTGTGTTAATAATTTGTTCTTTGTAGCAGGAGTACACTTGTATATTCATTTAGAAATTTTAAAATTACCGGTTTACGAATGGCATGTGTCTGGCTCTGTTTGCTTTTCATCAGGCATCCATACAGAAGCAGTGGTCCATGTTCAACTCTCATTTAAGTGGAATGTGGGATGCCACTGGAAACAAGTTGCAGCTGCCAGGTTGCAGGGAGATTGTAGACTGGGTGACCACTGCATACCGTAGTTTGCAGGCTACAGAGCAGGTTTGTATCACGCTGAATTCTTCAGCTTAGGAATCATATTCATTTGTTCTTATCTCATATTGCCAGAAGGCTGTAAAGGGTCTTTGAACATGCAGAACTCCTTCCTGCTGCAGAGGCTGTGCAGGGTCACTGTAATCTTATATGTCAGTGCTTAGAGATTGAATTTGTATGCCATGTAATGTCTATGCATGAGTAGTGATTGCACAGTCATATAGAATACTTGGCTTTCTGAACTTTCTGTTTCTTGTTTTTGCACACAGTTGTTTCTTATAAGCATTTTTCAGTTTTATTAAAATAAATAAAAAAGCATATAAAAGAATGAACCATTCACCAGAAATTTTGAAAGTCCTATTTTAGACTAATTTTAATTTTTGCTATTTTGGGAGACAAGGCTGGAGAAATTAGTATCTAGGTAGCGTATTTTGAACCTAGTTCAACGTGAACCTTGTGTTTCATAGTCAGGTAGTAGTAATGGCATAGTTTGTGAGAAAAAATGACAGTGGAGAGAGTACTGTTGATGTAAGTTAAAAGTAACATAATCCTTCCATAGGTTCTTAATTTTGATTTGATGAAAATTCAAGGCTTTGATCTAGGTAGCATGTAAATTTTTACTGACTGTAAGTCCAAGGGAATTGATACAACCCTGTATAAAATAATTATGATAAGCCAAAAAACATTGGAAAGCATCACGATGTCAAGAATAAAGATTTGTCCAAAGAGTCAGGTATTGTCATTAAGGATTTAGAGAACTTAAAATCTGCATTCTCCAACATTATCCCCCCCAGTAATAACAATATAATTTATAATAAAACTTTGAGGTAATTATTCTGTGGGCTGACACATAAATTAAAACAAAAATAATAGCACTGTTCATGCAATTGAAATTAATAAGTGAGGCAGTGAATATTCAACTTTCAGTCACCAAGTGAGTTATGCACTTTTATACATGACCAATTAAATCTCAGTATACAGTAAACTCCTCATTATCCAGCATGTATGTGGAATGGGGTGTGCCAGTTGCATGAGAAAACTCTTAGAAAAACCAAATACAAAGTCAGAACATATTTTCACTTTACAAGTATTGTGTTTTTGGACATTATCCATCGTCTTGTCTATTTTTTAAAAACCATCCTGTTTCTTTTTTAAAATAACATTTCAGAGACTGAATTCTGTCACCATCCTCAGGTAAAACATACTCAGTTGGGTCCAATAGATAGAGCTAGTCCCTATCTCCGGAGATAGGGGAGGTGACGGAGGTGACCTGAGGACGGTGACAGAATCCAGTCTCCAAAACATTGTTTTAAAAAAGAAACAGGACAGATTTTTAAAAAATAGACAAGACGATGCATACTGTCCAGAAACATAATATTTGTAAGAATATACCATCGTCACAAACTTTTAGATCTTGTATTTTCACTTTATTTCTTGTATGGGGGTCTTCATAGGGAACATAGTGGATTGGTGTGTGAAAGATTTTAGATGCATATTCTGTGACACAATCAGAAATTCAGCTAGTCCCTATTGTAATGGCACATGCGTGAGAGAAGACGATAATGGGTTGTACTGCTAGTGGTGGCTGGGAGAACTGCTGCCTGTTGGGTGTACTGCATCACATATTTGTTTTTGGAATAACTTTATGGAAGTGACAAATTTTCTGGGACAGTTTTGATGGTTGGATGAGAATTATGGATGTTTGTATACCAGATAACAGGGCGTTTACACAGGTGCATATGCCTGCACTCTCTTTCTCTCTAAATAAGAAGTGTAAGTCAAAATAACTGTCATTGAAATGGATTATTATTTGTATCATCAATGGGAGCACAAATGTAAGTTGATTTCTGTTGTCCATCAGTGGGTGTGCTGTGTTAACTTTTTTTTTTAGAAACAGATTACAGTTATATTTTGATAATTGAAAACTTTTTTATCTGTTTGACAACAGTATGCACACAAAGTTTTCCATGTGCATAATTTGAACTTTTCATTGGTCACATGAATCAGATGTTTGAGCAATACCATGCAAGCCTATCCAACAAGAATTGTCACTGTTGGATTAATTTGCAGCTCACTTGTTGGTATTGTGTGGTAATCAGAAACATGAACTTTTGTTACACAAGTGGGATGAAGAAAAATTAGTCATAAGACAATCTGTCCTCCCCACTTCTTACAATTAGCTATCACTTTATAGTAAGTCTTCATTATCCATGTGACTTTTAGATTCCCTATTCACAGAGTGGGGAGTGGAGTCCAGTTGGGTCCACTCGCCATGTCAGTTTAGACCCCCTAAGTTATTGATATAAACTTTTCATGATTTAAGTGTTGCACATGACATCTATTTGAGTAATATGTGTAACACACTTTACAGCAATTTACATTTAACGTATTGCAACTTTACATTTTATAAGTTTATTGCATTTTACCCCAATGTACTCCACTAAATAGTGATTTTTTTTGTATGTTAGAAAGATATTTGTCTCACTGTTTAATGCCCATTTACACAACTAGTAATAATGCAGTGATTTCCAGATTTTTTTTAATTCACTGTTTTTAATTGTCCACATTAACTGCAGACAGCCATGAGTGCCCTGAAGTGTACAATTAAAGCAGTATGAGATGCTACAAAAACAAGACTTTTAGTTTACTTTGTTTTGTAGGAAACTGTGCGTAGAAGTTTTCTGGTCACCGGTCTTACAGTGGCTGCTAATAGAAATGATGATCACACAATGGAGAATCTATCAATGGTTCCAAGAGCCAATAAGAGTGCATAGCTCTTAGCAGAGCATTATCTGGTAAGTTTTGTATGCTGTGTAGAAGTTACATGCAAAAATAACCTCATGTAATGAAATCCAGTGGGTCAAAATGTTTATCCTACAGTCCTTATTTTACAAGTTGTTTAATTGTGTGGCATTGCAGGCCTTATTACAAGGCCTCTGCTACAAAGGACAACACAGTCACAGAAAGAATGCAGACATATACCCATGATCCCAATTTTAGAGCAGCAGAAGACAATACATAAAAATCAATTTATATATTAACATGTACAACAGTCTGGCAGGTGCACACAATGTGTTAATTTTCCATTTGATGATAACTGTTGCATTTAATATCTGATGTTGATCATAAACATACCTCTACAAGTTTTCAATGAAACCCAATTTTATGTGCGCCAGATATGGCAAATTATGTATATATATTATAAATTGTATATTTATAATTTCTGATAACATCTCTGTATACATGAAAGCATTTAAAGGAAAGTAGAAAGGTAAAGTGTTCCTTGTGCTTAACAAGGTGTATAGGGGAGTGGATGTATAGATCGACATATTTAAAGGAAAGTAGGTGCCATAATTTCTGTCCATATCTTATTTACATTTCTGTGAGAGCTGTCTGTATACATAAGCAGTTTGGAAGAAAAGGTCTATAAGCCAGTGAAAATTAATTTCTGGCTTACATTTTCTGTAGTATAAAATGTGTACTATTTGGATACAGAACTGTATAACATCATGAATGTGTTTGCCCCTTATGGCAGTTGGCATCCTTTCTTCTTGCATGATTGAACAATTGTAGTGTCATCCTGTTTCAGAATGAAAGAAGAAAGATATGCTTCAGCCTTTGCTTTCATTCTGCCAATCCATCATCCATTGTTTGGTGTTTTGAAGTGAATGGGAGTAAGGGGCAAACCCAAGTTAATCCTCTTACACGGGAAGAGGTGCCATCTTACTTATGGAGGTGAGCCCTTCTTGAGGAGCCACCAAATCTGCAATTACTCAATTTCCCAGCATTTTATGGAACCCAAAGGTTCATTACCATGTTCATAAGAGCCCTCCACTGGTCCCTATCTGTAGCCAGACCAATCCAATCCATACCATCCTGTCTAAGATCCATTTTAATATTGTCCTCCCACCTACACCTTGTTCTTCCAAGTGGTGTCTTTCCCACCAATATCCTATATGCATTCCTCTTCTCCCCCATTCGTGCTACATGGCCTGGCCACCTCATCATCCTCGACTTGATCATTCTAATTATACTTGGAGAAGAGTACAAATTATGAAGCTCCTCATTATACAGTTTTCTCCTACCTCCTGTCACTTCCTCTCTCTTCAGTTCAAATATGCTCCTTAACACCCTCAGTCTATGTTCCTCCCTTAATGTCAGAGACCAAGTTTCACACCCATACAGAACCACAGGCAAAATTATAGTTTTGTATTTTTGTTTTTGGACAGCAGACGAGAAGACAAAAGGTACTGGACTGAATGGTAGCAAGCATTACCTGAGTTAAATATGCTCTTAATTTCCTCTTTGAAGAGGTACAATAACTTGTGTTATTTTGTGACAGTTTTACACACTTCTTTTGCAAGATTATTATTAATGTCATGCCTTCCAATAAAATCTCAAATTCAATGAGATGAAATGAATATGATGGTGAGAATTATTGATAAATATAATGTCAGTTTTGTTCTTCCTGGTGATAATTTCTTATGGACTGTTTTTTTTTGTATAATCCAGATTTTATTGCACAAACACAAAACATTTTATTTATGAAAACAAAGTGTGGCTAAGAGCACTTTACCTTTGAGCAGTTGATATGTTCAACATGAAATCCAATGGTTGTATGAGTGTAACATGACAAACAGCCATTTGAGCTAAAATTGGAGTATCCTGGTGACAAATGCTTAAAATTCATATTTACCATGTGTCTGACACTGATTATTTATTAAATATACTATATTATCATGAAAAGCTTTGGTTGTGTTTGGAACTCATTTTTTGACCTATAACTGTTGCCATGTGCTTGTTTTTTTCCTTATTCCCATATCACTTATGTTCCTACATCAGTACATTCTTAATATTGCCCGACTAAATTTTCTATTATATTATCACAGTAAAATCTTTTGAGAATCTTACTTACTTACTTACTTACTTACTCACTCATGGAGCTGAGCCCTTCTGGAGGAGCTGCCAATGCTGCAGCTACTCAAGAATTTCCCAGCATTTTATGGAACCCGAAGGTTCATTACCGTGTTCACAAGAGCCCTCCACTGGTCCCTATCCTGAGCCAGATCTGTCCAATCCATACCATCCCATCCTCTCTAAGATCCATTTTAATATTTTCCACCCACCTACGCCTTGGTCTTCCCAGTGGTCTCTTTACCACCAATATCCTATATGCATTCCTTGTCTCCCCCATTCGTGCTACATGACCTGCCCACCTCATCCTCCTTGACTTCATCATTCTAATTATACTTGGAGAAGAGTATAATCTAGTAATCTAGATCTAGTAGAATCTAGTAATGTAAAAATGTTCAAGTTGGTAATAGTGATCTATATTCATTTGTTTTTGTTTTGTATTATAATGAAAAGTTTCTTCTCATCCAATATGACTGTTAAGTGATATGTAAGCACAACAAAAAAGAAAATCAACAGGTTATGGGCCCAGATTTGCTCAAAAACTAAAAAAAGGAAAGAAGAATAATGAGAAAATGGCAACCACAGAGACAGAAGAGGTAACTCATCTGCCAAAACTGAAGGATGCCAACTCATTTCCATTGTGACATTTTGAAATCAAGATTCTGATGCATGCAAAAGAATTGATAAACATCGTTGATGGCAGCAATCTGTTAAGTGACCAAGGAAGAGACGAAGAAAATATAAGGAAATGGAAGATGTGAGGTGCAAAGTGCCAATACTACATAGTGAGAATGATAGAGAAACATGTGAAGACCCACATTGTGACATGCACAACCGCGAAAGAAATGTACGACACCTTGAAGCAAATTTATAAGCGTGACACCTCTCAACAGAAGTGCCTTCTGCTACAAGACTTCTACAACTTCAAGTATGACAAAACTAAGGATATGATGATGAATATAAGTCATGTGCAGAACATTGCCTTCAAGCTTCATCAACTGAACCAAAACGTTGATGAAAACATGATCATGACAAAAATAACAATTCTACCAGAAGACTACAAACACTTAGGCACCGCCTGGGACTCAACGGCGACCGTGGACAGAACCCTTGACAACCTGGTGGCCAGATTGTTGTTGGAAGAAGTGAAGTGCAAGATGACGACTAAAGAAGAGGAAAGCATAGCTTTTAAGACAGTAACTAAAACCAAAAGTAAAAACCCTTTCAAGTGTTTCAATTGTAATCAAATAGGTCATGCCCAGATCAACTGCCCCAACAAAGGTAAGAGAAATTGCTCTATTTGTAAAAGGAATAATCCCTCTGAAAAGGACTGTTACTTTAGAAACAAGGACAGTGATATGAGAAAACAATGTACAGTATGTAAGAAAATGAACCATGCTGAAAAGGACTGTTATTTTAAAGATAGGAATAAAAGAAGCAATGTCAGTTTTCCAGCTGAAGCAGCAGAAACCCATGTGAGTGATTCAAGTGAAAAAGACAAAATGTATTAGTGGATAGTGATAGCACATGTCATATGACAAATGTGAAGACTGATTTGATACAGACTAAGCAGTATACTCAATGTATAAAGGTAGCAAAGAAAAATCAAAGTATGACTGTAAAAGAAATAGGCAATTTGGAATTTAAAGAGAGTAGTTTGAAAAAGATCTCATATGTTCCAAAACTCAGCAAAAACCTGTCAGTGCACTGTATTACAGAAAATGATGGAGAAGTGTTGTTTACAAAAGAGAAAGTCCAGATACTCGAGGACAAAAATGTTGTAATCGAAGGAAAAAAGGATTAAAATGGATTGTTTGTAATTAACGTTAGCACGATGAATGAAGCTATGATGACTCAGCAAGATATAAGTGTAGAGTGGCGTAGAAAGCTAAGTCACATAAGTTATGCGAATCTTAGGAAACTACAAAAGATATGCCAAGGGATACCAGAAAGTGTAAAAAATTTTATATATGTTCAGTTTGTATGCAGGCCAAACAAGTGAGATTCCCATCTGATACAGAAAGAAGTAGGGCTGGAAAGCCATTAGAGATAATTCATAGTGATGTGTGTGGACCAATTGATCCCACCACTTATGACAATAAGAAATATTTCCTTACGTGTGTGGATGACTATGCATTTTTGTAAGATATACCTGTTGGAAAATAAGAGTGAAGTGTATACCTTTCTGAAGGAATATGTAAATGAAGCTGAGTGTCACTTCAATACAAGAGTGAGAAGAATAAAATGCGACAATGGGGGGGAATATAAGAGCAACGCCTTGAGAGAATGGTGTAAGAACAAGGGTATTGTAATGGAATTACTACACCATATTCACCACAGCTAAACAGCACTGCTGAAAGGATGAACCTTACCATTGTGGAAAAGGCATGAGCATTGATTTTTGACTCAGGTTTAAGTAAGAGAATGTGGGGTGAAGCTGTACTCACTTCTGCGTACCTGCTAAACAGAAGTCCAACAGTGACAGTGAATGGAATGCCAGCGGAAAATTGGTATGGTAAAAGAACAGATCTGGCTGGATTGAAGATTTTTGTTTCAGAAGTGTACGCTAAAATTCTTGGACAACTGAAAAAGTTGCACAGTAGTAGCAAGAAAGGAATATTCGTTGGATACAGCACAAATGGCTACAGAATATGGGATCCAAATACTGAAAGGACCTATGTCTCCAGAGATGTGACATTCACAAGTGTACCTGTGACAACAAATAAACAAAAGGAAATGGAAAGAGTGGCGGATCCAGAAGACAAGCCAAATACTCCAGATCAGGAAGATAGCGAAATGCAGCAAGAACCTGAAGCTAACAACAATGAAGAAGAACCAACAGATACTGAAGAGGATGAAGAAAATGAAAATGCTGACCACAAGGATAATGGAAGGAAAAACAATGGACAGAACGAACAAGGATATGCATTGAGACCAAGAAGAAACATTCAAATGCACCAAAAGTACCGAGACTATCACACAGAGAGTCAAAAGGAGGGTATGCTCACCTATACATATGACGAGTGCATGGAGAGCGAAGACAGCGAGAAGTGGAAAAAGCCATTAAAAGAGGAAAACGATTCGCTCTACTAAAACAAAACTTGGATATATGTAAACAGAGAGGAAGCAATGGGCAAGAAAATTCTGACCAGTAAATGGGTTTTCAAAATAAAGGATGATGGAAGACACAAACCCAGACTGGTTGTGAGAGAATGCCAACAAAAGGAAGGGGAAATAGATTTCAAGGATACCTTTAGCCCAGTTGTTGACATGAATTCTCCTAGAGTACTGTTTGCCATAGCAGCATGTAAGAATACAAACATGCAAACCTTTGATGTGAAGACTGCCTTCCTGTATGGAGACCTTGAGGAGGTAAAGTACATGGAGATACCAGAAGGATACAAGAACACTGGCAAGATATATCTCCTGAAAAAGGCATTGTATGGCCCAAGACAAGCACCATCACAATGGAACAAGAAGTTGACAACCTCTCTAAAAGAAAAAGGTCTAAACCAACTAAAATCTGACAATGCATTTTTAAGAATGATGCCAATAGTTTGTTCATGGCCATTCACGTGGATAACAGGATAATCATGGGAGAGGATGAAAGACAAATAGAGGAAAATTTGCCGAAACTGGAAAATCAATTCCATATAACATAGACCACAAATCCAAAAGTCTATTTAGGAATACAAATTGAGAGGCAACCAGATGGGATACATATCTCTCAAACCAACTATGCAAACCAAATGTTGGAAAAATACACCATGCAAGAAAGTCGAGAAATGAAAACACCCATGGCCACGACCCCACCAACAAATGACGAAGGAGAAAATGACATAAGATTTCCTTACAGAGAAGCTGTAGGAAGCCTGCTATATGACTTCTAAAACCAGACCCAATATGGCGTTCGCTGTAAATGTGGAAAGTCGAACCTTGGAAAATCCTGATAAAATAGCTGTTCACAATGTAAAAAGGACCCTTAGGTATGTGAAAGGTACACGAGATTCAGGAATAAAATATACCTCGTCTGACTCCGAAACTGTGAAACTGGAAGCATTTAGTGATGCTGATTATGTGGGGGTTGTAAAGGATAGGAAAAGTTGAGCCGTTCTAAGGTTTAGCTCGCTCACATATGATGTCATCATGTTTCCCTTGACGGATTCCATCCCCACTATACAGTATCCTGACGTCAGTCACATGGTCCCATGTACCCTCTTGTGAAGGGGCAACTTGTACAGTGCAGTCGTGTAGACCAAGTTGACTTGGAAGGTCGGTTACTAGCCAACAGGTTTGTTGTGGAAAAATATTGGTTTCGGCTGGGGCTGTTCAAAATTCCCTTTTGGTGCTATCTGGCTGGCCAGTAAGGACTGCCCGCGGTCGCAAGCCGTTGCTTGAACGCTTGCGACGCGCGTTATTAGTTTTGGTTTGGTATTTTTTTCAGAATTAGACTTGTGTTTGTATAGCTTGAGTGTTTAACGTCCTAATATGTCTAGTGTCGACACAAGTGGTGCCGACGGGAAATTGTTTTGTTCTAAATGAGCTTGTATTAGTTTCTTGGTCAAATGTGTCGTTTGTTATGTGTATTGTTATATATTTTTTATTAAAATTGTATTTGTTTTTATCTAAGCCAACGAACTGAGTGTAGCTTCCTCCTCCTAGCTTGGATACCCCATCTCCATCTAGGGGAGCGTGGGAACCAACAATAGGGCCAGTAATGATTGCGCTGTGCCCTTCCTCTTCGTAATAATAATAATATAATAGTAATCAGTGGAGAGGAAGACGAAGGGCGCGGTGCAAAGTGTAATGGGATATGTAATTATGATGTCAGGGGGCCCAATATCATGGTGCTCTAGGAAACAAGAGTATTGTTGCATTATCAACCACTGAGGCCAAATATATTGCAGCAGCTGAGTGCTGTAAAGAATTGAAATATCTAAAGATGTTGATAGAGGAGTTGACAGGAAAAAGGGTGGAAGCTGAACTGTGTGTTGACAATCAGAGTGCAATCAAGCTAATAGAATCTGGACAAGTAACCCGTAGGAGTAAGCACATAGACGTTAGGTATCACTACATAATTGAACAATTGAAAGAGAAACTGTTCTCAATCAAATATTGTAACATTGAAACTCAGATGGTAGACATTTTAATAAAACCGCTATCACCAGAGAAATTTACCAAGTTTAGAGACATTACAACTTGAGAAGAAGTAAGTCTGATTGTGATAAGACCGAGAAAATTTTAATTACATGTACTAATTTTGTAATCTGAAGACCAAAATTACTCGTACTAAGTGTTATTCAATTTAACTTTATAAAACAGCTAATAATGTTGAGAATCTAGTGTGGGGTTTTGTCATTACTCCAATGACTACCCACTTCTTCGGAAAGTTTATAGGTCCTGAAAAGGACCGTTGGCTGCTGGGATGTTTGGCTGGTGAAGTAGTGCTACGTACGCCAGTAGAAAGAGATGGTTGCGGTGTGTTGACTAATGTTGCGGCAGCTTGGTAGCTGGAGTGAGGCGGAAGCTACGCCCGTTACCCAGTGAGTCAGGCATGACCACTGGAGAGCCAAGGCAGCCAGTTGCCCAGTGAGTCGGGCATGACTGCCAGAGAGCTGAGGCGGAGTTGAGTGGCGGAAGCTAAGTTAGATGTCTGGTCGCAGTGCAGCAGTTGCCTGGTTGCTGGAAGATGTCTGTTTGCAGAGCGCGGTCACTGGAGTGGAGAGGCGGTAGCTACGCCAGTTGCCCAGTGAGTAGGGCGTGACCATCAGAGAGCCAAGGCAGCCATGCCTGACACAGCAAAGTGTCGATGCCTCCGAAGACCGAGCGCTCTGTATGAAGTGTGATAGCAGACTGGCTGGTGTAGTCACTGCTGCTGACTGAATGCGTGACTCACTTGTGAGTTTGTGCTCTGCCTTTTATACAATGCTTGGCGGAGGAGCGAAATTTGCAGAGCGCTGATTGGTTAGCGCACGTAATGATGTGGATGTGGGCTAGACAGCAAATGCTGTATAAATGCGAGCGTTGGAAGCAATTTGATTGGTTAGCGCACATGATGGTGAAAAGTGAGCGCTGTAGAAATAGCATGATAGTATGTGGGATGTTCCCACATTAGTAATATAAAAATGTTCAAGTTGGTAATAGTGATCTATATTCATTTGTTTTTGTTTTGCATTATAATAAAAAGTTTCTTCTCATCCAGTATGGCTGTTAAGTGATATGTAAGCACGACACAAAAGAAAATCAACAAAATCAACCTGTAATCAGCATATCTTAAGAGTTAAAGCTTTCTGTTATGTCGACACTTGTGTTTCTTCATATTGCTTATAGTCTTGGAGCTTTCCTTTTTACCTTTCACTCTCTGTGATTCTTATGTTACATCTTTTTCATTTGTATCATCAAACATCACAGTGTAATAGTTAGTACTATAATCTTCACTGGCAATCAGTTACATCAAAAACAAAAACCAATGTTTTGGAAACTTATTCTTCCTCAATCATCAGAATTTGTGGGGACTGTAGGTTTTGATAAATACTTCACAATTTAGGGGTGTGTGACTATAGATGGGGTATAGATTGGTGAATGGATTTATCGACCACTTGTATACACCACTCATAATTACACCTTACAGATCACTGACACACACAAACTAGTGTCCTCAGTCTTTTAGTCTCCACTTGCCATTTCCTGGCAACGGCTTCTACTCAGGGTGATGTATTTGACCTTGCCTCCACACGGGATGAACTAAATTTCAACTGAACTAAACTATAGTGCCAGTTGTCTTCAAGATAACTCTTCAGCACAGATCATGCGGAAAACACGGCCCCTCTATTGTTGTACAGGCGTGTTTACTGTGCTGTTGCATAGCAACAGTCGTGGCACAGACCACACAGAAAATACTGTTCTTCTGTTGTGGGCATTACTGAGCAACGGCTGCTGCTTACAAAGTCACTGCTTAGCAGTGGGTCTATAGACCACACTGTACAAGTCATTCAGGGCAATGCCTCTTCATACTGGTGTACTGGGCAACAGGAGAACAAAGTCAAACTGAGTAATACTCACTTGCACTCTGGACCTTATACCATGCTACTTAATTTGAAGAATGACAGCCCATCATAAGCTTGTCCTCTTGACATGTTTAACCTGTCGCTGTCAGTGGATCGGCTCTTTGAAACACTGGTGTTTGACTCGACTATGATACGATTACCCAAAAAAATTTCAGTCCATTTATTTAGCGTGATAGCTTCAAATGTCATAATGATTATGTGCTTTTGCTTCATATTTAGGAAGCTCCCAGTTTGCATATTAATTCGTTAAATTTTTCAAGCTCTTGAAGCAAATTTAAGTCTCAAAATTTAAAATAGACCATTGTTAGTTCCTTCCAGGCTTAGCAATTATAATCATCCTCTCTTTCTTTATGGTTTCCCTCTTGTTTATTTAATGATGATGATGATGTCAGTTGCTCAGCATGTATAAAGTTGAAAGGTAAAAAGGTAAAATTGTCCCTATGCTTAACTAAGCACCATACAATGAAGATGATTGACAAGGTGGAGTTATAGCTCCACCATTGACCTCATCATTAAATGGTGATGAGTGGTTAGCTTCACACACTGGCCACTTTACCCCTGTGGAAAGAGCCCCCAGTTCCCATTAGATTAAAGAATGGGTGGGGCTCAGAGCCAGTCAGGATGACATGAAGTAGTATGATTAATGGGTGCTGAATTGTAAAGGATGAGGAAGGAAGTGGTCATGGCCTAATTTGATATACTACCTTGTCATTTCTGTAGATAATTAAGAAAAACCCCAGTCCAGATAACTGATGGCCTTGCTGAGATTCAAATTGGTTCCTCAAGAATATGGCAGACATCACATGACTCAACTTCTTGGTTTCTGCCTCTTCATTGGGACAGTCTGTACGTACCTGTGGAATGGCCAGTTTTGTTAAATAAACCAATTCCAGGCCGCGCCATAGCTCAAGCGGTTAGTCGCTGGCTTCCCACTGTGGCGGCCCAGGTTTGATCCTGGGTCTGGTCAAGTGGGACTTGTGGTAGACAAAGTGGCGCTGGGGCAGGTTTTCTCCGAGTACTTCAGTTTCCCTTGCCAATCTTTATTCCACCAATTGCTCAACAGTCACCCTCACCTATCATCTGGGGTTGGTACAATAGGCCAGAAGTGGCCGCAGTACAAGGGACTTAGTCCCATCCCACTAGCAATAAAAAAAATAAATAAACCAATTTCTCTCCAACCATTCCTTAAAAATTTTCTGTTTTTTGAACATGTATTTTCTAATCTCTCAAGTCTGACATAGTGTCTGTAATCAAGCATAAGTTTAGTTTGCTGGATGGCCCCTAAATATGACTTCAAAGAGACCGGTAAATGGTGGTGGTGTTCGTAATGATTGTTAAGCACAAATATTATACCTTGTTGAAGAAAGCAGTCTTCTGGGATTTGGCACCGTGTATATGTGGTGTTAACCGACGTTTCGGAGGAACGTATCGCCCCCATCTTCAGTCTGCTTTACCGTTTCTCACGGTGTTGTCGCTTGCAGATTTATTATACTTTTTCTTCTACCCTGAAGATGGGGGCGATACGTTCCTCCGAAACGTCGGTTAACACCACATATACACGGTGCCAAATCCCAGAAGACTGCTTTCTTCATAGTCACCGCCGTGAAAGCCTCAAATCTTACATTATACCTTGTTCTTTGTACTAATGCCTTAAAATTGTGTAACAGCACTTAACATATTATGTTTTATTAGCGTATTTAGGAGTTTTGGTACTGCAATATATTAACCACCTGGCGTTGGAACAGTTTTTGGCCAGGCTCTGGTGTGGCCCAAAGGGTGCTGGATTTGAGAGGTCTGTCCTGTAATCAATCATGCACATGTTCTTTGCACAAACTGAAAGCATGTGTGGGAGATTATATCCATATATCGAAGTTTCATCTACAAAACAACTGAACAGGTTCTGAAAAACTTGGTTTTCAAGATTTACACTGAAAGTTATCATGTAAATTTAATTTTGGTTTGTATTGTCAGGCATACTCATGTTACATTCTTTATAAGACTCTAAAAAACTTTCTCAGGAGGTAGTTCCTTATACAGATAACTTGTAAATGACATGAAATAAAGGTCTACAAGTTTTAAACAATTTTTGTACAGTGAATATTTAAAGATTACAAGGAAAAATAATTTCTGAGTTTTGCTCTGTGTGACACATGTACAGCAATTAGCTTTGCAACAGGTGTTCTATCTCATAAATGAACATGAAGGCCAATGATGTATTCAAAATAGCATATGAACCACATTTGAAAATATGTATAATTCAGTGGAGTACTGGTTCCACCACCATTGATGGTAATCATTACTTTCATTTCTTACAAATCTGTTAACCTTTTACATCTTACAGAAAAAGTACAACTACAATATCACTATATCGTCAGTATACCCTCCAAATTTCAACCTTTTAGCCAGCTAACCAGTTTTCAAGAAATATGAACATTGTTAAATACTGTGAAGAAAGCCGTCTTCTGGGATGTGGCGCCATGTAGAAATTGTGTTAACCGACGTTTCGGTGGAACGTATCGCCTCCATCTTCAGGGTAGAAGACAAGAAGAAATCCGCAAGCGAACCACCACCTGCTCTAGCTGGTTCGCTCACGGATTTCTTCTCGTCTTCTACCCTGATGGAGGCGAAACGTCGGTTAACACAATTTCTACACGGCACCACATCCCAGAAGACGGCTTTCTTCACAGTCACCGCCGTGAAAACTTCAACTCTTACACTGTTAAGTACTGCTCACAAGAACCTAGTATTGGCCGCTATTCCAGAGTAGTATATTCCATTGAATACTATGCAATTTCTGATGATTGCTGCAAACCTAACAATCCATTTTTAACGATCTAAAGAATCCTCATTCTAAGCACATACATTTCAAACAGTTGAAATCTTTCTTATGTTCACTTAAGTCGTGCGCTGTTTGATGCGTGCATAACGGGTGGTTGTTCGCGGGTTCGATCCAGGGTCAAATAATGTGGTATCTGAGGCAGATGCCTCTATGGATTTTTTTGGAACTATAAATAAATGAATTGTTGGTACACGAGGTGGCAGTGTCATAGGCTTTCCAAGTACTTCAGTTTCCCCTGCCAATTCTCATTCCAGCAGCTACTCGCATTCTTTCATCGTCGTATCTTCCACACTAGTTTCCGTACTAACAGGGTCTTTAAGTAACAAACCAAAATAAGTGCACGACCACGTATGCGAATACTACTTCTAGATCAAATTTCGACATTTGTACATACATTTAGCATTTTAAAGAACAAAATATCTTGCAAATAATAGCACACAATCTTCGCCCACCCTTCGACATTCAAACTGCTACGAAATAGATGGCAGCACAAACGACGTTTTTCCGAAATTATGTTCTATTCGATTTGTTACAAGTGCTTTCGAATTTATTTTAAATTAGTATAACATTAATAATAAATATTAAAGTGTACGGCATATTTGTTTATTTCAGTAATAATTTTAGTAAAGAAAGTAGAGTTGTTAATATTGAGAAGTTCTCAGTAGGGCGGCAGCACTGTATAATTTTCGTGACTGATTATAGCGCCATTTTCAAATCGCCATTTTGTTTTTGCGTTCTAATAAGTTGATATTATGTTCAGTTCTTTTCTGCACTAATCACTTGGTTGCTAAGAATTTATTCATAGGTTATTGTTTTTCTTACTAAAAATATAGTTATGATACTTCAGCGTTCTTGAAGGTTTTTGGCAAATTAACTTTAATTCAAATCAACACCTGTTGTGTCACTTCAAACAGTTTGTTCATTCAGTTCAATTCGTTAAGTGCTTCAGTTTACGTAGTATCACGTAATAAGTTTTGTCAGTTGTCACAGAATAATAATTTAGTTTTCCCAGTAGAATCTGGAACTTGTCCCTCCGTTATAAAATAGTAGTTCTGTAAGAATTCCAATGGTGTCCATGTTTTCTGTCATGTATGCAAATAGGTGTTAATTTTTTCCCTTAATTAATAGAAGTATGCGAACTCATTACGTGTACATTTAATTACAAACCACGGCAATTGTTAGGTATTGGCATACAGTTAATTTTTAATGGACTTCATTATTACATTAATTAAAAAATATTAATTATATATTTATTATATGAAGTTAAACTGGATGTCAGTATATAATGGATAAGATTAAGTATACAGAACTGTCCAGCTTTTTAACAATAAATGAATGGAAAAACATGTCAGAATATGATAGAAAACGAAATTACAATATCCTGGAAAACTACAAGGTTTTGCATTCACTTGGTAAGTATTTATACAAGGACAAATTTAGTACAGTTAGATACACAGCCTGTTTATTATACTTTATGGCATCTCTCTAATTCAGTATGAATTGGTAAAATTTAAAGTTACTTCTTGTTTTACTTGTGACTAATTAACTGATGTTATACACTTTGGAAAATTGCTTATTTTAATTAATTCGATATCAGTAATGGAAGATTCTTAATTTGGGTTCATTGGTAATGTACTAGCTTTGCAGATTTTCTAACCAGTATTATAACATTATTTATACCTGATCACAATATAATTATTATACTGCCATGACACTGCATATGAGAAATTACTTTTGTTAATTCCTGCTGTTTAGGAAATAACCATAAATGTCACCAGTTGACAAATTTTCATAACATCTGATGATAATGTTATCATATGATATGGCTCTGACATTGTACTTTTTAATTTTCTGCAATCAGTAATAAAAACATGGCTGATGTTTGGGTGTGTGAGATGTGAGCTACATTATTTACTATTACTATTTACTATTTTTACTAGATCATCCATTCTGTACATTATATGAGTCTCTTTTATAGGAACAGTAGTAAGCATAGTAAAACCTCTGTTCAGCAATTGTACGATCTTTTTGTTGTATAGGGTTGAGTACCAAAAAACCTGACTTCATGTGTGTGACAAAGAGAAAATCTGGGGAAAAGAAGTGGAGTACAGGAAATAAACGTGTCAAGTTCAGACATCAGATGAAGAGGAAGGATGTGGAAGTGCTCAGTGTAAGTTTCAAGAAACTACATTACTGTAACTGTTACTTTTATAACAAAATGCGTTCGGTAACAAAATTCCCAAACACTTTTCGTATATGTTATTAAAATGAAGATTATAACATTACTTGTTGTACTATATTTGTGACCTGACTACCAGCATATTTTATATATGAACTCCTAAAACATCTCCTCTAGTGGTCTGCCAAATCATAAGAATTATTCATACCACATAGTATAAGTCTATAATAGTTAATTCATACAACAAACCCATACATTTCCAGTTACATTGTTAATGATATTTGTGCCTTGTTTTTGTTTTGGAACTATGTAAGTTCACACACACACATGCACACAACTTTCTTGCTTTTTCTGTATCTATGTATGTATATATATATATCTGTGTGTGTGAGAGAGAGAGAGATATTGTTCAGTTATGGAGTGCCTATAAATGTTTGTAAGAAACTGAAGTCCTAAACCTTATGATAACAAAAAATTTAAAATTGATGTATTGAATTAGGAAGTTGAATTTGTGAGTGCCAAAAAATGTATTTATCAGTAAAGAGCTCAACTTGTATTGTGGAATATTAGCTTCAGGATGGGAAAAAAAAAATGTTTACATGAGTCTGATCTTCTAAATATTATGTTGGGGGAAAATGAACCTTTTCATTAAACAACAAAGAAATTGCTAATTCATAATATAAGGCACAGGGTACTTAAAATTAAATTTAAAATTATAAGGTTCCACCAGGAAACTTATCATTTATCAGTTGTTATATTTGAATATTTATGCACAAAACACAAGCCAGATTGTCAGACTGCCAGCTAAGCAGTCGTACTAACAATCAACTTTGCAATAAACATGCAATAGTTTGGGGAGGGGAGAAAAAATGAATAAGAGATTTGCTCCACATGTAGCAAAGAGGAAGACTGGAGCCACATTCTGAGATGTGAAGGAACAAAAATTTGGAAGGATGAGATTTTGTGCAAGAGGTTTAAAAATGTCAATGAAGAAAAAGATATTAGAAGGATAGTAGAATGCAAGAATAAATAACAGTGACAGAAAATAGAAATATGAATGATGAGATACAATGAGAAAAGGAAGAGGATGGTAAGAAAGAACAAGACTGAAATAAAAGTAAATTTAGATGATTAGCAGGGGAAGTAATAGGGATTGTATAATTGAAACGTTAATGTATAATATGTGAGCTGTATATTACAGAAATGGTAATTTAAGTGGGATACTGGAGCACAGAACTGAGGAGTCAGTCTACAGAACTCTGAAGTGTAAATTTTAATGGCCCTAATAAAATATTCATTCATTCATTCAATCAACAGGACAGTGAGTTCAGATTTTGAAGCAACTTTATTCATAGGATTTTTTTTATTTGTTTCATTCTGGTCCATCACGCTAACAATTACAAATACAAACCACTCCGTCCAATGTGACATAGTATAAGTTTTACTACATGAAAACCTAGATTTTCTTGTAGTAAAACTTATATGTCGCATTGGACGGAGTGGTTTGTATTTGTTATTCATAGGAATTTGTATATTCTGTTCTGTTTCTGTTTGAAACTATGATTTTTATCTGTACTCTATTTTAACATACAATACTTCAATTAGTTTTCTTATTGGGCACCTTTTAATTTTCATCTTTCACACACAAGATTTTAATATTATACTATAAAACTACTTTTCAGAAGCAACAGAATACCTGGCGACACATCCCATCACTGGCTGAGCTTGTACAAGATATACACGAAGATTTTTTAGGGTTTTCAGAAGCAGATTCTGTTGGGTAAGTACAGATGCTGGTGAAATTTGTTTTCAAAGTTTTATGTATGTTGTCTGTTTTATATAGGTGTATTAAAATTCATGAAACTCATTCTAAAATTTGTATTGAAAGAGAGCAAGATAATAAATTTAGGTAAAAGGTAAAGCTACTTGTGCAACAGGCTGTGGAGGCCCTTAGTATTGTGAGACATTGAGGATCCCACATATTGTAGACAGTCAGCTCATAGGTGGCAGTAAGCTTGTCAGCCTTATGTGCCAGCTGCACCTTACTCCCAGGAAGATTCATGATATTCATTTCTGTTAGAGGCTGAGTTGACCCCAGGGCCATAGTGCGGCTGGAAGGATTAGGTCAATTGAAAAGAATACAATGACCTCATTGGGAATCATACCTGCTACCTTCCTGTTTGTAGCGTAGTGCCTCAACCAACTATACTACTGCATGTCCCTGATTAAACTTAGACCTACTGAAATTGTAAACAGCTCTAGTTATGTCAACAAATATGAAAATCAGAATTTCATTTTTAATTAGATGATATATTTTAAAGTTACTTTGATGTAACTTTGTTACTTTGTTACTTTGTTTGTTGATGTTACTTTGATATTTAACATGACAGCCAATGAATGTAGGATCCTTATGTAATGTCTGAAATTATATCTTGCAAAAGGTTATCCATTCCTCCATAGAGTGAGTTCCTGCTGATTCAGTGACAGGTCCCAAGTACTTGACTGACTCCATGAAGAATGACAGTAGTTCTAGGATGACTGTTGCATGGTAAAAGGGATAAAAAATGGTAAAGCTGCCCCTGTAACAGGCTGTGAAGATCCATAAGGTTGTGAGACTTCAAGGCTTCCACATTTTCTAGACAGTAGGCTCACATATGGTAGTGAGGCTGTCAGCCTTACATGCCAGCCACCCTTTATGCAACCCCAGGAAGATTCCTGATACTCATTTCTCTTAGAGGCTGGGTTGACCCCAGGGCCATAGTGCTGCTGGAAGGATTAGGTCAGCTGAAAAATTCAATTACCTCATCAGAAATTTAATGTACAACCTTGTGGCTTATAGCATAGTGTCTCAAAACCAGCTATGCTACTGCATGCCCACCTCTTACATGTTCCTGGTTCAAAAATCTTATGTCTTCCAACAGTTCTTCTTCAGCTTCCATTTTGTTTACTAGAGCAAGCAGAATAACTACTAGGTAACATGTTACTACATGAATTATAGGGCTGTTTATGTGCAGAGCAGAAAATGCACCAGCTATGTCTATTTACCTTTCATTGCATGCAAGCTCTGATAAGTCCAACAGAGATACAATTTACCAATAGAATGTAATCAAGGTTTCTTTCAGGTGTGGAAGTGGATAATGGTCCAGCTTTAAGTTAGGATCAGTTGTTCCTTTGAGATTCACATAGATCTGATTATGACCTGTCTCATTTTTTGATTGGCAAGATATGCAAAGCTTATTCTGAATTATACATTGGAATCAAAAAAACTTCTGTTACCAAATTGTTTATTTGTTTTACAACCTGCTTGTTTGACTGAATATGGCAAAGGATTTTAATCTTATAGAAGACAGATGTGACTTCCTCCGTAAGAATTGGTCCCCTATCTGATTTATAGTATTGCCATGTATGTACTTCTCGTATCAGCAGCTGCTTCCAGAGCTGCTGTTCCTTGTTTTACACTGCACTCTTCTACAGCCTTGGTCCTGATTTCACCCTTCCCTTCATCCTCTAGTTCTGGTTTCACAAATTTGCACTTGTCTGCTCTCACCATTGTATCATTGCCAATACTGTGTTCATATTCTATGAAATAAAACTTTGCTATATGTTTTGTGCTTACCCTTTATGTGGATGTAATTACAGACAACTGGTAACCCATTCACTAGGAAAGAACATCACTGGAAATTTCAATTCTGGCCTCTCTCTAACCACAGATACTAAATTTAGTTAAGACATTAGTACCAGTCTGTGCAAGATTTACTGTACACCACATTTACAAATTTTCTGTACTGCTTCAGTTGATGTACAGGTGTAATTTGAGTAGTAGGAATTTCTATTTGAAATGGATTTCCATCTAGATGCTTTACTGAAGGACTATGGTTAATTAAAAAAATATATAAAGTGGACACTTGTATGGTAACATTCCCCATGAAATCACAAAACTTAAATCAAATTAAGTTACCAGAATTTGTCATTACTGTGAAGGTGATCTTGGTAATCAATTTGAAAATATGAGTATAAAAATACCCATTTTAGTGGGTTTCGTATAGTGACATACTTTATGTGCATACAGTTATTCCATGCATACACATATGCAGACACTTCTTGGGATTCTAATGTGCCTATGCTCATTCATTCATTCAACCATCCTTTCACCCATAATGATTTTATATGAGAAAATATAGATCATGTGCTCTTCCAATATGTATTTAATATTGATGTGTGTACAGAACTCTACTTTTTAAAAGCCTTTATCTTTCATGGTCCATTTCAGACAAATTGTGGGATTATCTGCACTAAATGAGGCTATCAAGAAACTTGAATGTGAACTTCAAAGTCTTGTGGAAGCAGGTGAGTCATCTTAAAATGCCTCCTTATTATCATCTGTTGTTTGATTGCTCTTTGGTCAGAATAGATGCACTTTACAGGAATGAGTTGGTTCCAATAGTGAGTATTCTCATGCAAGCATGTCATGCCAGTTTAGGTGAACATACTTTTATTGAATTTGGCATCAATCAAATGCTGAGAATTATAAGACTCCTGTCTTAAATGAAGGCTTAAATATATTCTGAAGAAATTGTTATGTATATTAAATATAATTATGTGGTAGTGTAGTCGGTTGAGGCACTAAAATACAAGCCGGAAGGTTGCAGGTTCAAGTCCTTTGGGATGTTTTTTCAGTTGACCTAATCCTTCCAGCCACACTATGGCCCTGGGGTTGACTCAGCCTCTAACAGAAATGAGTATCAGGGATATTCTTGGAATATTCTTGTGGGTAAAGGGCGGCCAGTGCATAGGGCTGACAACCTTGCCGCCATCTATGAGCTGATTGTCTAGAAAATGTGGGAACCTCAGCATCTCACAATTCTATGGGCCTCCAAGGCCTGTTACAGGGATACCTTTATGTTTTTACTTTTACATACTCAGCACATTGATATCTTTGTTTTATGTGCTTAAAATTATTATTGTGGGCTTTGTCTCTTTTCAGAGAATGTCTTTGAAAAGAAGACTGAAGATTCTCAGAGTCGTTACCCTAAGCGGTCAGTGACTCGCAAGGATTACACAGAAGGACATGTACCAAATGATGATGATTTTATATGTAAGAGTATTATTATTATTGTTATCATTGTGGTTGTTGTTAATATATTTAGGACACTTTCCTTATTCAATAAGGAAAAGAATGCTTATATTGTTACTCTGCCATTTTGTTCCCATTTAAATGCCCTACTACAATAATGTTTTAATATAATGATTCACTTCTGTGAAACTTAGGTTTCGAAGTTATGCCATATCAGGTCACATCATCACTAATTCTTTATGCTTATCTGTGACAATTTCCTTCAGTCCAGCAACATGGCCGTAATACTTTTCATTAGTTCAAGATTACAGCCATTCAGTATAACTTTCCAACTTCTTGTATATGACAGATCTGTTATTGATAATGTAATCTCATCACTATGCACCATCGATTGGTAAATTCTGTAACCAGTTTCTGTCCTGCCTTTCTGCTAGGTTTAGAATTTGTCTTTTTTCAGTGTATTAAGAGTGAGTCAATAAGCCTTATGCCACATAGAGCAAAGATAATAGCGAAGATACTTAAAAGAAGAATTGAAAAGAAAATAGAGGATATACATGGAGAGGATCAGTTTGGATTTAGAAGAAGAAAAGGAACCAGGGATGCAATTGGGATGATGAGAATTATAGCAGAACGAACTTTGGAGATAGATGAAGAACTGTGTGCTTGGGTTATAGACTGGCAGAAGGCATTTGACCATGTAAATTGGAAACAGGTATCGATTGGCAGGAAAGAAGGTTGATTAATAAATTGTACATGGATCAGAAAGGTAGAGTGCAACTGGACAGAGGGGAGACAAGAAGTGTGAAGATTGGAAGAGGAATTTGACAAGGATGCTGTTTATCACCAATTTTGTTCAACTCGTACAGCGAATGCCTTACCAAGGAAGCTCTGGATGGGCTTGGAGACTTCAAATTAGGAGGGAAAATTATTCAAACTGTGAAATATGCAGATGACCTTGTGTTAATGGCTAAGGAAGAAACTGTGCTACAGGGTATGATTGATAGACTAATCGAAATTGGAAGGTGCTATGGCATGGAAATGAATGTGGAAAAAACAAACGTAGTGAAAATTTCGAGACAATCAACCCCAGTCACAATAAAGATAGACCAAAAACAACTGGAGAATGTGAAATGTTTTAAATATTTTGGTAGCTTGTTAACAGATGATGGAAGGTGTACTTGTGAAATTAAATGTAGGATTGCCATGGCAAAAGCTGCATTTAGCAAGCAGAAGAATCTTTTTACCAGCAAATTGGACTTAAATTTGAGAAAGAAACTAGTGAAATTCTACATTTGGAGCATGGCATTGTATGGGGCTGAAACTTGGACACTTAGGGCAGTAGATCAGAAACACCTGGAAAGCTTTGAAATGTGGTGTTGGAGAAGGATGGAGAAGATCAGTTGGACCGATTATGTGAGAAATGAAGAAGTGTTATTTAGAGTCAGTGAGTAGAGGAATATCCTACACGAAATAAGAAAACGGAAGGTTAATTGGATTGGTCATATCTTACGCAGTAACTGCCTTCTAAAAGAAGTTATTGAAGGAAAGCTAGAGGGGCAGATAGAAGTGACCAGAAGACAAGGAAGAAGACATAAGAAGATGCTGAATGACCTTGGGGACAGAAGAGGATATTCTAATTTGAAGGAGAAAGCTCTAGATCACATTAAGTGGAGGAACTGTTTTGGAAGAGACTGTGGACCTGGCATCTGACAGATTACTGATGAATGAATGAATAAGAGTGAGCATAAAATGTATTGGACTGATAGCACATCCATGGCAGGCTATGGGCACAGAACACACAAATGAGGACCTCTAAGTGTTTGAAAGACTGTAAAATTCTCTTCATATTTTATTCAGATGTTATATTTTGTTAGTCAGGTGTAAGGTGTGCAGTAAAATGTGGTGTGAGTGCACCAAATGTCAGTGAACGGTAGACAAAATCGTGAACATTACATTGGGTGTTGGATTATTGATGCCTGATGACTTATATGTTGACTTGCCTGTTTTATGTTATAAGTTTAGACAAGAAAAGTGATGGGTATTTTCTAACAGTAATTGCAATTTGCCCTCCAAAATGCATAACTATTAAGTCTGAATCAATTGAAAGTACATAAAATATGCAACTCACACCTGCGCGCGCGCACACACACACACACACACACGCGCGCGCGCATGCACAAGCACGCATGTATATGTGTGTTTTTTTCAAACCCTGTAGGCTTCTGAGCAGTACAGAGTACCTGTTGAAAACAGTTTTCTGAAGTTTGTTCCAAAATTCGGAAAAATGAATGGAGGTACATGTCCACCGTTCTTGATCACAGCACTAGATAAAGTGAGTGGCCAACTTCACACCCCTGCCAATTTATCCCAGGTGAAACAGCCCCTGGTACATATTGTATAGAGAACAAAAAGGCCCCAGAGCTGATCTGGAGTCTATGGAGAATAGAAAATCACTTGTCCCTCCTGGAAATATAATCTGGATTCCTCGATCATCCAACCCATAGTCTAATCACTATACCAACTGAGCTAACCCAGCATGCTTTCAGATATATGTGCATTATAGTCTAGAGTACAGTTTCCCACTCCTGTTTAAAATTGTGAAGAATTCTGTTCTTTAGGAACCCTAAATGGGTTAGGAGTAAGGAAAAAATATAAAACTTGAAACCATGGAAAATAATAAATAAGAGGACTGAAACAAATGAGAGTTGTCCAATCAATAACCAGTGAGTAAGTATACTATCAGTGCCATATATCCAAGCCAATTATACAAAAGCATACTGGATATTTAGTTCTGCCTGGGTAGTTCTTAAACATTTGATCTAATAGCATAGTATCTGCTAAGAGAATAGAATTTTATGCATGTCTTGTCTACTATACAGTAAGTCAACATTTTCTGCCATGAATAGTATTTTGTTTTGTTGTGTGAGTGTTTGGATTAATTTTCAGTGCATTTGATCTTTCACTGAATTATGTGTATTTATGGTCATAATCATGTTGTCCTGCAGTTTGTGATGACTGTGGGCAGGAGTGGGAGGGAGACTGTCCTGTTCATGGAGCGCTTACAGTTGTTGAAGATACTAAGGTAACTCTTCACTGACCTTCTGTAAGCAATCTGTACTTTCTTTGTTGTATAGAAGGAGGTGGTTTGGTGATATACTTAAAATAGACACTTCAGTATTTTAAAGTTGGTAGCCTTGTTCAAAATAGATATTTTTTTTGGGGGGGGGGAAATATGAAAACAGAGGAGAGCTTGTCTTGATTTCTTATCTTAAAATTCCAAAAATTATGTCAATTTTTATAATTAATGTAAGAAGTGACAAGTTGCATTAATCAGATCATGGGTGCACAAGGTATTCTTTTTTAAGATGAGACTGTAATTGTTTTAACATTTCTTTTTCTTCTGACACTTTTCTCATTTCAGTCTTCCTTATAATTCTCAGAGCACCAATTATTTACTTGCTCAGTGCATCTATCTCTATATTCATCATACTTGAGAATTGCTGCACACATTTTCATGAAATTTGATACAGGAGAATTTTATGAAAGATTGTCAAGCAATTTCAGTTTTCATTTAGATCAGACAAATTTAACAACAACTCTGCATGAAGACCTACATGTGTTTCTGCAAAACTTGCTGCATATTTATCAAGGAGAAAAATATTTTGAACGAAAGTTGTAGAGAGAAATGAAACACACATTTATATCCTGTACACTTTCCCTGTAACCCTTGCAATTTTCAAGACAGTTATTCTTATTTATGTCATGAATACATGTCTGAAGTTGCATGTTTAACAATCAGCCATGGCTTCAGGAACATGATCAGTTCAATTATGAATTCTAATCAGATTGATCTTAGATCTTTATTCTTCCAGGTCCCAGCAGACCCTGAAGATTCTACTCGAGCAGACAGAACAGTGCCTTCTCAGCTGTACATAGCCCAGTCTGGCATCAGTGGTGCAGGACGTGGTGTGTGGTCCAGGGTACCTCTCTCCAAGGGGTTGAGATTTGGACCATACGAAGGTGCAAAAGTGAAATCCTCAAACAGTAATGGCTACTGCTGGCAGGTGGGAAGTGATTTTAACACCTAATTATAATCTCTGTTTATATAAATAAGATCTAAAAATTTGTGAGGATGGTAAACTAACACAGTTATTGAGTTTTTGAACATTATTCATTGTCTTGTTTTTGAAACACATCACTCTGTTGATTGGGTCCAATTGAGTAGGATTTTACCTGAAGACAGGGACAGAAACCAGTATCCAAAACATTGTGGTTTAAAAAAATGAGATATGGATAGTATCCCCAAACTAATTAATTACATAGGTTAGATAAAAAGTAGTGGCAACACCTCTATATTTCTGAAATGACTTTATTACCTGAGGTAAACACACTTACATTCCTTCAATATAATCGCCCCCCATGTGTACCACTTTCTGCCAAATTTGTGGAAGGCGTCGTACACCATCAGTGCGTCCAATTCTGTTGATGTCCAGCAGTGACCACCCTACAGCACAAATAATCTCCTTTCTTGTGTTGTAACGTAGCCCTCACAGTGGTTCTTTCATTTTGGCAAAGATACAGTAGAACCTCGCTTAATGAGCATAATATGTTCCAGAATCTTACTCATAATGCGAAACACTCGTTAAGCGAAACAATTTTTCCCATAAAAATTAATGTAAAATACGACAATGTGTTCCATGCCAAAAAAAAAACTCAAAAACTTTATCGTCTATTCAAAGAAAATTATATATACATTGTTAAGGAGCGTGAATCATCTTCATCTTTTCTTCTATGCAGAATGAACCAACCTGAAATGTGAATTTGATTTGCAGAAAACAAAAAAAAAAAATCGAAATAATTAGTTTATTATTTATGATACATATCTAATTCGTTTTTACTAGAAAGCTGTCTAGAGACATTTGTTTTTGCTGACACTTAAAACTTTGGTGAAAATGCAAAACAGTATTATCATTAAATAAATTTGTAGTGTGCATAGCCACTGCCTTATTAGGGTGATGCTTCTCAATGTACGATGCAACAGTTTCCCATGCTTTTAACATTTCTCTTATTGCACCAGAAGATTGTTGCTTTGCTGTTACCTCCTCCTCCTCCTCCTCTGACAAACTCTCCTCCACAACTTCTTGCTGTGAAATACAATGCAACTCCAAATCGTGCAAATCGTTGGTATAGACCAATTGTATGTGTGTGCTAGATCAGCCACGTTCACACCTCGTTCTCCCTTTTCAATGATTTTACGTTTCATTTCTACGGTTATTTTTATTCTCTTATGGCTGTTTTTTGCGGCTTTTTCTTTGGGAACACTTTTGCAAAGGTTATTAAACTTTGCACAAAAAAAAATCACAAATAATATGTCTGAACACAAGTTTGGAAAAATGTGTGATCACAAGCGACACTAAGATGCTAGCGGAACGAGTGCTAAACACAGACTAATGTAGCAAGCGCACAATCCAGGACTTCCCCTCTTGTCACTTGTTAAGCGAGTCATTTTTTTACAATTTGTTTTGCTCGTTATGCGAATTACTCGTTATGAGAGGTGCTCGTTAAGCGAGGTTCCACTGTATTATAATCGCGCGGACCAACAAGTCCTGTGCAATTGCATAACATTGCCATTGTTGCACCTCGGACATTGTATGGGTTACCCAACACACTGAAATTTTGCGGTATCCAAGAATATTGTGCAGAATGTGAAGCACGGTTTTGTGACATACGCCTACCTCAGCAGCTAACACCCCTGCAGCCCATTGACAATCAACATCCAGCAAAGAAACAAGAAGCTTAATTGTGTGGTTGTCAACATGGGGTCGTCCTGAACGATGGCTGTCCTGAATGGCATCCCTCCCTTCACAGAACAATTTTACCCATCATGCCACTGTGCGACATGGCAAAGCAGCATCACCACATGCTTTTCACAGTCCCTGATAACAGTTTTGTGCACTACAACCTCGTGCAACTTCAATTTTTATTCTTTTTTCATAAACATGTTCTTAGGGCGTTGGGCTCCTGCACTTCAACACAGTGCACAATACAACTCAATGAAACACAACCAGAGCCACTCACTGCACTACTTCAACTGAACTTCTGCTATCAGCTACAGATGGCACTAGTGCCACCTGATGCACATCTTTCATGTTACAGCAGTGTTGCCACTACTTTTTATCCAACCATTGTATATAATCACTGTTGTTATTTGCTTGAGTTATTTACTTATTCTCTGTCAATTACAATTAGTAGTATAAAATGAACAATTACAGAATGAATACCAACAATGAGTTTAGGTGTAAAACGAACAAGTTGTGGAATGTTTTAAAGTACTGTCTTGCAGTTCAGCTGGAAGAACCCAGAAAGTCCATGAAAAACCTCAGGGCATCTGATTTTCCAACTGAAGATCAAGCCAAGGGTCTCTTGAATATGAAGCAGATATGCTAACAAGTAAAGTGTGATATTTTTATGAAAAAAGCAGTCTTCTGGGATGTGGCGCCATGTAGATATTATGTTAACTGACGATTCAGAGGAATGAATCGCCTCCATCTTCAGTGTAGGAGACAAGAAGAAATCCGCGAGTGAACCAACATGAGCAGGTGCAACAGTCTGCTTCCTCCGAAACGTTGGTTAACAAAATAGCTACATGGCGCCACATCCCAGAAGACTGCTTTCTTCATAGTCACGGCCATGAAAACCTCAAATCTTACGTGTAATATTTTTATGATAAACTCTGCTATAATTATCATCAGGATACTGAGTTTTCTTTGAGCAGACAACAGTCACTCAAATTGCCAAGGAAATTCGTTCATTTATAAAACCTAAGTTTATCACAAGATTTACATATGCCTGCCTGTTTCTCCACTTTAATATTTTCTTCTTTTCCAATTGAAAATTTGTATGCGTTTATCATCTCTTCCATGCAGGCTGTGTAGTTTGGTCATCTTATCCTTCTTGGTTGATCACCCTAATAACATTAGACAGAGAGTAAAAGTTATGAAATTTCATTTAGTCCTGTTTTGGATTTCATTTAAGAAACATTACCAAAGCCAAATCCACTATACTTCAAAAGAAATTTTCCATAATGCAGCTTTTAATACAGTTTGAGACATGGATGAACACAAGGGCCCAACATTACTGTCATCACAATAGTAGTAAAATTATCCTGTAGGTCCTGTAGGTCATAGGTCCTGCAAGCCATTCTGTGAACACTTTAGGCCTGAGTTTACCCTCACATGAGCTATGAATTGTAAAGGCATACGGGATAGGCTAACTAAGTGGAAGAAGTATTTTCTCACCCATTTTCATGTCTTCCAGGGAACAATATAGCTGTTTGCCATCATATCACTTTTATCTACAAGACCCATTGTTTGGTTCTTGAGTAGCTGCACAATTGGCAGCTTCTCAAGAAGGGTTCAGCTCCATGAGTGAGTGAGTGAGACCCAAATTCTTAGCATAACTTTCAATGGAGGGGCTCTGATGAATTTTCTTCATTGTCCCCATAATGATTAAGTGCAAGGGACTGTAAATGACAGTGAAAAATGCAGTTCTATCTTTCATAAAAAACACTGCTTATGTCACTAAATGTCATGGCTGTGTGGTTAGCACTCCTGCTTTGTACTTGTATTTGCAAGGTCCCATGACCATATCTCAGCCCCAAGACCAGATATCCTAACTAAGGCCCGTAATGATTTCTGTCAGACTGTCCATGCAAATGCTGGGTCACTTTCTTCTGCATGCTTTCTAGTTCATTACTCATTGGTAAATCTGTCACTCAGTTCTATATTATCTAAGCTACTGAAAGTGCCTTTGAACAAACCAAGAATAAATAATTGTATACAGAAGCCCATTTGATTGTTTGTGCTTATGGAGGCTGTAGTTATTATCAGTGTCTAACATATATCATTAATCATTAAGCAGTGTTGATGCATCATTCTGTAATATATGTACTTACTTTTTAATGAAGGACATAAAATGCCTGATACTTTTATTCTTGCTCTATAACAGCATGTTTCAAATATATTTACTTAAATAATTTTTACATGTAGGAAAGAGGGTGAAGATGGCGAGAAATGATCATAGGACAGATCAAACGAATGGAAGTGGAATACTGGGGGAAGGAGGGAAGGATATGAAAGTATGGATGGGTTACAGAAAAGGGGTGAAGGATGGTGATAAGAATGAAACAATTCTTCCAAGAAGACCAGTCCTAGTCATGTGCTATCAGGTTATGACAAAATGATTTGATATCCAGAGATTCTTTTGTTATTGGAAGCAGTTGCCTGATTTTCATGAAATTGAGTGTGAACACTATGCCAGTGGGGGTCATCCCAAAGTTTGTAATTTTAATTTCTACGGTCAATAATATTGACATGCCAGACATTAAAACTTGTGAGGTGGGAGAGAACTAGTACCACTTAGTATAAGATTCTGAAATGATCCCCAGGTATGCAGTTGTTTAAGTGATTTTGTAACAAACAAGACCATAAAAGCTATGCAGAGTTTTAATATAACTTTCACTTTTAGGATAATAAATAGACCATTGGAACCAAGAGTATGAAATTGTGTATGAACATACGTTATAAACATCACTGCAGTTGATGTATGAAGCATTGCTTATAAGTCTGCAGTTACAAATATGGTGTCCATGCAAACCTTTGAAGTTATTATTATCCAATTTATTACACATGTAGACAAAATTATATTTAAGTAGGCCCAATGATTTCACATCAGAAATGAAGTAGTAATGATGGTGGTGGTTGTAGTAACAACAGTAACAGTCTAACATATAACTGCTTGCAGTAAGAGTTGAACCTATGACCATTGTACATAAACTCTGCCCCCATACTAATATATAAGCTAAAGAGCATCCTGTTGTTGGATTATAAACTCACATTACTGAAGTATAAAATTGTAAACACGAGGGACTGAACATTGTGGTCAAGTAAGCAAAATTTTTACTCTGAGACTGGTTATCCTGAGGAAGGTTTTATTTGTTTTCCTCAATTCCCCAAGGCAGATGCCAAAAGTGTAACTCAAATTAGATCACAAACAGTAGCCAGAAAAGAACCTCAAATTATGTGATGAATGCTTTCTTGAATATCCTTTAGAATTTCTTATTCAATAATCATTCTGAAAGTTGATGTCTTTGAGAGGCCTGCAAAATAAATAAAAATGAACACAAGACTTGTATGACTGGAAGTCAAAGTAGGTTTCATAAGTTTTGCCTGAAACACTGGTGGTGGCGGTGCTGATGGCAGTGGTGGTTGTTGAGTCTTTGGGTTCCATTATGGTATTAGTAGCAGGGGGATGTAAAAATGTATTTATGAAACTCAAATATTGATAACGATTTAAAGTTCTTAAAGGTTTTTATAAGTTTTTAGATAGAAGTTACTTTCAGTAACTTCCCAGCATTTTACTTTTGCTTGTGTTGCAATTTGTAGATCCGTCGCAACTATCGAGCATTATATTGTGTGGATGCCAAGAATTGTGGTATTGCTAACTGGATGCGCTACGTTAATTGTGCTCGACATGAGGAAGAACAGAATTTAATGGCATTTCAGTATAAAGGTGAAATGTATTATCGAACTGTCCGACCCATACCTGCCCATGTTGAGCTGCTAGTGTGGTATGGGGATGAGTATGGTCGAGAACTTGGTATTGTCATTGAGAATTTCCATAAACCACAACAGAAAAAATCTCTCAGTAAGTAGTGAGGAATTATTCTTGTCCAAAGAATTTTGATACCATTTCGTCTGTCATTGGTTAGCTTCAGTACATAATTATTCTCTTGCTTTAAAGAACTATGTGCTTGATTTCCCTTATGTTACATGTGGAAAATTATGCAGTTGATAGAAGAAAGCACTCATGATGAATTCTGCTGGATTTACTTTGTGAAGATGTTTTGTTTTAGACATGCTTCAAAAAATTAATTCAACCATTGAGAAAGAGAAATATTAAGTTATATTATTTGCTATTTTTTTCGCTTATTATTTTAACTGTCTGACATACAACTTGTGTCAAAATTTTAACACAATTAAATTATGGAAATTATGCAGTTGGAGGAAGAAAGCACTCATGATGAATTCTGCTAGATTTGCTTTGTGAAGATGTTTTGTTTTAGACATGCTTCAAAAAATTAATTCAATCATGAAGAAGGAGAAATATTAAATTATATTATTCACTATTTTTTTTTTTTGCTTATTATTTTACTGTCTCACATACGACTTGTGTCAAAATTTTAACACAAATTGCATGTGATACAGTGAACTCAGAAGTGAAAATAAGTGACATGCAACATGATGCATCAGACAACATTGTGCGTTATTTTGTGATAAATAATTTTTGGAAAGATTAGGAAAATGTACCTACTGGGTATATATCTGTACAGAGAATTCATATTATTCAGTAACCAATTGCTCATGTGTAATCAAAGTTAGTATAGTAGTACATTATTAGCTACACAACATCTAGTAAGATAAGGTAAAGCTATCCCTGTAACAGGCCGTGGAGTCGCATAGGGTTCTGAATGTTGAGACTCCCACAGTTTCTAGACCATTGGCTCACAAAGGGCAGTGAGGTTGTCAGCTTTACATGCCAGCCACCTTTTACCCCCAGGAAGATTCCTGGTACTCATTTCTCTTAAAGGCTTAGTCAACCCCAGGGCCATAGTGTGACTGGAAGGATTAGGTCAACTGAAGAATCAAATGACCTCATCAGGAATCAATCCTGCAACCTTCCAGCTTGTAGTATAGTGCCTCAACCAACTATGTTACCACTTGCCCATACACAAGAAGTAGTAGAGGTTTTAAATACGGATGGAGGCATATTGAGTTGATTTAAATTTTGTGGGGAAAGCACATCACTGAAATATTTTGTAAATGTTATGTATGTAAGACTGGCATTTCAGATAATTTTTGCTAAGTATATAGTATATAGTATCTTTCCAAAAACAGAGATACCATGTATGCGAACATAAGACGAGGAAAAAGACGTAAGAAGATGCTGGATGACCTTGGGGACGGAAGAGGATATTTTTATTTGAAGGAGAAAGCTTGAGATCGCATTAAGTGGAGGAACTGTTTTGGAAGAGACTGTGGACCTGTCGTCTGACAGATTACTGATGAAATGAATATAGAGTAATTGTCATGCAGAAATCAGATGAAAATAAATATTATGTGACCTATCATATGGTAACCATCAGATTTTGAGAAATATGCTTGTCTATAATTCACAGGCAAGTGTGAGACCAATGAAAAACACATATGTAATTTCAGTCTAAATGTAGGAATTTTAGGAGCTAATGAACTTAAATGGTATTTACAGGGTCCCACTTGGCTGAACAAATTTTATTAAGATAGTGGATTGAAGTATTATTGAGCAAGAAACTCATAAATATTCTGTGACTGTGCCCAGTACTGTTGAATCGTAAGATTGCTATGGTTCATGTGCTGTTCTTGTTAGGAATTAGGAAACTAGCTAGGTTTTAAATAGAATAAGATTTGTGGAATTTGCTGTAAGTGAATTTTATATGTCATTTAGTTACCATTGATATCCACTTTGCTAGCATAAATTATCGTGATTCAATAAGAGAATAATTTACGTGACTTGGGACTTAATTATGAATCTGAATTCTGAATGTAATATACATATTTGCGTATATCGCTGCATGGGTGCCACAATATTTTACAAAGTGGGACAGCCAGTTTTCCATGGGAGAGTATAAAGAAAATGTGGCTACATACATGTAAGCCGTTTAACACTATTTTCCTTAGTGCCCTAGAATACTGAGGATAGGAGAATTTTTTTTTTTTGTAAAAGTTAATTTAAAATTTTTAGTTTAGGGGGATGTCAGATGCATGGCTGGACTCACACATAGGCACTTGCTGGTGCCAATATTTGTGGTATTCATAATCACTGCCTTGACAATGTGGAGGGCCTGCTGAGGTAGTTGTACTTGTAGATTGATAGTCTGGGAGAAATTCCTTTGACAGGCAACTGATGCTGTTTTTATCTTCCAGATGTGTCTCAATGTGTTGGATGCAACATTACATATTCAAGCCCAGTGTATTTGGAGAGACATGAAAAGTATTGTCGTGGATTAAATAATGCCAGCTTATCAAATAATGGTGCATTTTGTGATGTTAAGCGTGTTCCTAATATCAGTAAACAGAATGAGCAAAAGAGATATAATGACAACAACGTCTCTGGCGACATGATCCATATTAAGCAACCACATATCATTGATGATGGTACATGTGATGGGATCTCCTCTCATCACTCAGATTTCTCAAAACATGTGCAAGACAGATTATACCATTGTCATGATTGTGATAAGGGATTAACATTCCACAGCCATTTTGTGCACATGAGAATTCACACAGCGGAGAAGTCATATGAGTGCAAGGAATGTGGTCGTATGTTTTCTCGAATAGATGATCTGCGCACGCATATGAGAATTCACACAGGCGAGAAACCGTATGAGTGCAAGGAATGTGGTCATGTGTTTTCTCAAACAAGTAATCTGCGCAGGCATATGAGAATTCACACAGGGGAGAAGCCGTATGAGTGCAAGGAATGTGGTCGTATGTTTTCTCAAATAGGTGCTCTGCGCAGGCATATGAGAATTCACACAGGGGAGAAGCCGTATGAGTGCAAGGAATGTGGTCGTATGTTTTCTCAAACAAGTAATCTGCGCAAGCATATGAGAATTCACACAGGGGAGAAGCCGTATGAGTGCAAGGAATGTGGTCGTATGTTTTCTCAAACAAGTAATCTGCGCAAGCATATGAGAATTCACACAGGGGAGAAGCCGTATGAGTGTGAGGAGTGAGGTATATTTTTTCCAACAGTAATGTGTGCTAGCACATGAGAATTCACACGAAAGTATGAATGTGATTGAAAACCTGTTTATAAATCGACACTAATTAATTACAGACGAATTCACATCAGAGGCAGAGTTAGCGACACATAAACAGAAACGTCTGCATGGAAGAAAATAAATGCTACTTACTGGTCTCAGTGAAGAATGAGTGTGTGAGCCATTCTTGTTACTGTTTGTGAATTCTTAGTCATGATAATTTTACTCATTATTGAGTTTGTTCTGAAGAGAGAATGTAAGTTTTAAGTTGATGTAAATTCTTTGTATTTCTGATTGTTTTGGGTTTATAATGGGAAACAAGTGTTTCAATTAACAGAATCAGAAGTACAATACGTTTTAAAATATGTAGATAAGGCAATATGTTATCTCACATTAAATAATAATCAATATTGCAATATTCAAGATATCTTGTATTCTCAAGATATGTAACAAGTAATTTCACAATTGGCTTATTCCTCTTCTCTCAACAGTAATGATTAGTGTTCCTGTAATGTAAATATAAAATGTAATATTTCACTGGCGCAGAGAAAACTGGTGTATATTTTCCTTGATTTTTACCTAATACAAAGGAAGAACATTTTGAATATTTGATATCTCATCAGCCACATTTCTTCATATGTTTTACAGATGTCTTATTTTTGTTGACAGTATGATACATCATCAAAAAGAACACCGTTGTGCTTTGGCTTAACTGATGCTAAAACACAGGATTTGTGTTGCAATTGCAAATTACAAATTTTCAGGTCTTATAGACATGACAGTTTTATATTTATCTCAGTAATAATTCTCATTCAGTAAATATTTAAAAACTTTACTTTTATGACCAACTAATGCAGAACCAGTTTTAGTTATATGGTATTTGTGAATGACTGTACTTGACAAAATAGTCATCTGAGAAAATATATGTGTGGATGTTGCCACATATGCAACATTTTAGAATGCAATTTAATGCTTACTGCTATACCCCTTTCTACAGTTGTTGCATTCAGTTGCTTGATATCCATTTACTCGCAAGAGATTTTAAGATAAATTTCGTTTAAAATGTATTATTGATAAACTTTTTGCTGTTCAGCATTCATTTTCTTGAAGAGTATTTCAATGTTAGTTTAGTTTGGTGATCCATCTTTTATAAAATGTTTAGTTGTAGCTTCACTGTCTGACACATCTGGAGCTCATTTATATATTTGTACAATAATTGCTTGATGAATGAGCAAGCAGATTCTGTGTGGAATCAGCAGACATCATTCCTTCACATGCCCTATAGTCAAGGGATTAAAATTTAAAAAATTATGATTTACATAATTATATAGATTTTTCATCTGATGCAATCATATTCCATACCTCTATATAGATATTCTAAAGCTGTGTATTTTCAATATAATGCTATTCTTGCAAAATGTCAAGCTTAGGCACAGAATCTTTATTTAATACGTGAATGCTTATGGAATGAATTTTAAATACTTCTAACATTCTCTTGAGTTTGAGAGTCACACATGATTGCAAGTAATCTTAAGACATACATACATACATACATCAGCATTTCAGAGTATTCACAAGTGTGCAACTGGCACTGAATATAAAACTTGTCAAACAACAGTCACAAGACAATCACAGATAAAATCGCAGAAACATCAATTCGACCATAGTTAAAATCTAAACTGAATACCTCAAATAAATAGATACAATGTTACACATACAATTATACCAACAAGATAGTTAGCAATACATAATAATTCTCCTTCCTTAACTTACACTTACACTTAATGTCTATATTAATGCCTACTGTGGGACATCCATCAGTCAGCATGCACTCTCCTTCTATTCCTTAGCTGTTGATCCCGACAGAAGAGCAAAAATTCATCAACAGAATATGACGGATTATGTATTAGGACATCTCTTATTTCATTTATAAACTGTTTTATCATGTACTAAATCAGTTACATAATCAGGCAGACTGTTAAATATTTTTATACTCATGCAATGGACCCCTTTCTGCCTTATTGCCTTATTGTAAATTTCTCTCGTGTCTTGTCGGTCTCTCATAAATTGAATAATTAAAAGTAAAATACTCCAAGTTATTTATCATAAAACTCATCAAAGATAAAATATACTGAGACACCAATGTTAATATATTTAACTTTATAAATGCTGGCCTACATGACTCTCCATGTTTGATCCCCGTTATTATTCTAATAGTCTTCTTTTGTAAGAGATAGATCCTGGCCTCTGACAAATTACCCCAAAAAACTATTCCATATCTCATGAGTGAATGAAAGTATGCATGATATATCATTTTAAGTGTTGTAACATTACTATATGTTTTCATAATTCGTATTGCATAACATGCCTTTCCCAATCTGGGTAACAGTGATTCAACCTGTGTCTTCCAATTCAAGAACTTATCAATTTCAATGCCCAAAAATTTAATATGAGTTTCCTCTTGTAATAATTCATCGTTAAACTTTAAATGTACAGGCATATTGTCACGATTGATTGTTTCAAATTTTAACACTTTAGTTTTCCTCAAGTTTAGGGATAAGCCATTGTATTTAAACCACTGACTTAAGGAATTTAACATAAGTTCAGAACTTTCTTGAATTTCATCGATATTAATACCCGACACTAATATACTTGTATCATCGGCATACAACAATGACTTGTCAATACTTAATGCTGACGGCAGGTCATTAATATATAAAAGGAACAACAAGAGACCCAAAATTGAGCCCTGTGGCACTCCATATTTGACGGTTCCCCAGTCTGAACAGCATTTACCATTTTCATTATTATAGAGTTCAACTCTTTGTCTTCTATTTTCCAGATAGGACTTCAACCATATTTTTATTTTACCACCAATGCCATATGTTGCCTATTTACTCAACAGTCGAATGCTTTTGTCAAATCACAAAAAATTCCCAATGAATGATTGCGTCTTTCCAACGTTTCTAAAATATGAATAGTTAATGTATATATTGCCATTTCTGTGTTACTGTTTTCTCTAAATCCAAACTGTGCAAAAGACATTAAATTGTTTGTATATATGTGTTGCTTTATCCTATTGTACACCACTCTTTCAAAAATCTTAGAAAAACTTATTAGCAATGATATTGGTCTATAGTTTGCCATAATTGCCTTCTCACCTGTTTTGTATATAGGTCTTAATGAGGCAAATTTCATTCTATCAGAATATATTCCATGCTCAAAAGATGCATTAAATATGTGACACAATGGTTTACTTATCTCAGTTATACAGTATTTCAATATCTTACTAGAAATGCCATCATATCCTGTAGAATCTTTTGATTTTTGCATCATAAGTATGCTCTTTATTTCCATCTCCATTGTAGATATTAGCCTCAGTGCAGGGAATTTATCAAATTTCAAAGTGTCTAAGAATTTAATAGCTTAATTTTTATTGGCACTTTTCGTTTCCAGATTCTCAGCTACAGTTATAAAGTATTTATTGAATACTTCTACTACTTCCTTAGTATTAGTTACTTTGCTTTTCCCCACTTTCAATTCGGTTATATTATCTTGGCCCCTCCTTTTCCCAGTTTCTTTATTAATAATCTTCCACGTTAATTGCATTTTGTTTTCCAAGTTACTTATAAGTTTTTGGTAGTACAATTTCTTAGCTTCTTTTATCACTTTCGTTAATGTCATACAGTACTTCTTATAGTATGATTCCAATCTTTCATCCTTTGATTTTTTAACTAAGTTGTATAAAGCTCTTTTATGACTACAAGATGTTCGTATACCTTTGGTTATCCATTTATTGGTGTCTTTATTTTTTTTGTACACCAAGGGAAAGCTGTTTTCTAAAATTGTTCAGAAGGTATTATGAAATTTATTAAATTTCATATTAACGTTCTCTTGATCATAAACTGCTTCCCAATTTTCATTTTGTAATGCCCGTTGGAAATATGCTATGTTCTCACCATTGATATCCATAAATGCTCTTACATGGTCCCTTTTCTTTATCACCTGTAAATTTTCAAGTACTAAGATTTGCCCATCATGGTTTGAAAACCCATTTATTGTGGAATGGGTTTGAAATTTATTGAAGACATTCTTCTCTAAGAAGAAATGATCTATGAGTGTGACAGAAGTGGGACCTATTCTAGTCGGACAGACTTTTATCAGAATTTTACAGGTCACTACCCTGTCAGCCATTACCCAGTCAGCAGTACTGAGAAAGAAGATAGCTTCACATGACATCAGCCTAAAGTAAGAAAGTTGAAAAGTAACTTGAAATATTGTATGAAATTGTAACACTGAGGCAGCTAGAACACTTTTAATTAAAATTAGCAATTGAAGCATGCATCAGCCACCTTTACTGAAGTTTGCAAGGAACAAATGCTTTACAGTGAATAAATATTATCTTGGTAGATATATGTATTAGTACACAGATAATGAATTATGAATATACAAAAGCTACACTGTATGTTACAAATAGATACTTCTTGTATTGTCCTCTAGAAGCTACAGCTATGAATTGTGGCGCACAGTAGTATCAGTAAATAAGCAAAAGTAAAGGTATCCATCTAACAGGCCGTGGAGGCCCATAGGGTTGTGAGATGTTGAGGTTCCCACATTTTCTAGACAATCAGCTCATAGATGGTGGCAGGGTTGTCAGCCTTACGCGCCGGCCACCCTTTACCCCGAAGAATATTCCTGGTACTCATTTCTGTTAGAGACTGAGTCGACCCCAGGGCCATAGTGTGGCTGGAAGGATTAGGTCAATTGAAAAAATTCCAATGACCTCATTGAGACTTGAACCCATGACCTTCCAGCTTGTAGGATAATGCCTCAACCAGCTATGCTACCGCATGCCCCCCACAGTAATATCAAAAAATAATTTTTTTTTTCAGTCTTTTGTTTCTCAGTCTGGGCAAGGTCATGCTCTGAAAATTCTTCACAGATGAGCTATTGTTAAGTAGATTGACTATTACCAGATCCGTAATATAATGTAGCTATCCATCCTGAAATATTTGTTAATATTGTAAAAGGTACTGTTCATTCCATGTTCATTTAAATTTCAACACCTGAAAGCCTAAATAGAATGTTTTGTCAGCCATCTCATATGTTACTTCAGCCCATACCAATTCTATGGGGTTATACTTGCAGTTGTATAGGGGCATTCCCACAGCAACATGATTGCAAGCCTGAGCTGTATCATCAAGTTCATACTGTACAATTTGCAGCTTTGTCAATTGCATCAATCCCATCTTTCCCAATCTATGTACCATTACAATGGCTTTTTTAGCATTTGAAGCCAAAGTCTTGGCCACAATTATAGAATGGTAACTTTTGTTATATGTCATGAACACAGCTTTGTGAATATTTAGTTCTCTAATTTAAGGATGCTTAAATTCAGTATTGATTTATTTTACTGCAGTAATCGGTATTTGAGGATTATTATTTCCAAGTAATTTGCATACTTCTGGAAAGCCAGTTTCAGATATCTGACATGACAGATAATTACACTTCCACCTTCCCTGTTGATGCTTCTGAACCACCCCTTTTATTAGGATCTTTTTCATGTTCTGCTTGGAGCATAATTCTGGTTAATCCATGTTTCATCCTAATAAAAGAATAATGGGACTTCATTGTTTCTGCTTATGGATGTCTACTGTGAATTTTTCACAGAAAAGTAATGCTGATGGTCACAATATCCATCCTGTCCACAAAATTCTCCTATGACTAAATGTCTTTTGTCTAAATTCTATTGATTTTAATATTCTCTACAGAGAACTAATAGATCCCTCAATTCCATCTGAAGTTATTTTATTGCTGGGTATTATTTTCTCCTTTTTTTCCCCTTTTTTTTCTTTTCTTTCCTCTTTGTTGCATTTACATGTGCACAAATGCCTTTCTATAATTAAACCTTTGTCAAAATAATCAAATTTTGGTTGTTTTCTTATGCCTTGTTATGCTTTTCTTTAGCAACACAGGATGTAGATCCTCATTTTGTGACCACACAGTGACTTTCTTGCAACATCCTTGGGATGCTCACTTTCTAACATTGCGTGCTGCAGGAACTTGATCCTGAACTATGTTTGAAATGCTATGAGTGACCCTTTCTTTTCATCCTGACTCCTAAAATATTTGTTAGTACTGTACATAAATTTGTGAACTTGTTTATGGAAATCCACACATTTCTTATCCGTCAGAGAGACTCACAAAGCGTGAAACTTGACTCAGCCACCAATTCTACCCAATTCTAATGAAAGTCACTATCACCATCTCTAGCCTAGCATAGATCAGTTTGTTGTGGATTAACACAGTCTGCCTTAAGATAACCTAGTGAGAATTAATATAGCCTGAATTGTCCTACACTAGAATATATGACCAAAGTCTGACATTGCTGCATCTATTAGACCTTAGGTTGACTTAGCATAAAACAGGTTGCAGTATAATGGATAACATTCCCTAGGCTACGCTTTTGTAGCATAGCTTCTTCTGACCTAGTCCAGCATGTCTGTCAGCCTACCTAAGGCTAGTACAGCTAAAACAGACCTGAAGGATTCTGCCCTAGCCTAGTTTGTCATACACTAGCTGCAAGTGGCAGCTCATAACTGCCTGAACAGGCACAGCCAGGATGAAATGCAATGTACCTCCCTCTTGCCTATATTGAGAGATAGAGGAGAAGACTCATGTTATTTAAATATGTTCATTTTAGAAGTGTAATTTGTATATTACAGAGTGCTCCTTATATTTATCAACTATATGCTTACTTTGTGTTCATGAAAATATCTATGGGTGAACACCTTGCTGTTCCTAGTGGAAACAAAATGCCCTCTTGGATCAGGATGATTTGGACATTTTGAGGCATTTTCTATGCTCCATATCACCCATGCATCAATCATACAGACAGATAAGACAAACGAAGAACTTTACAGGTGCTTCAGTTAGACTACTGTATGCAAGCCTAGGACCAGATATGCTAGGATGCGCAAATAAAAGCATGCTAGCTCATGGTACAACAGGGTGCATAGGTGGAGCTAAAACTGGGCAATTTAGGGCAGGCTAGAATATTCTAGACCAGTGTATGCTAGAACAGGTCTGGCTGGGCTAGAGCTGGATATGTTAAGGTGGTGCATGATGTGTCAGCAGGCTGCTTTATGATATGACAGAATAGACCATGGTAGCATAGCCTGATCTACTGGGTATTATGCCAGTTTCTGTATGTTACGCTGGTGCACACTACTCTATGGCCTGGCTAGAATGGTTTCATGTTAAATGTTCACCAAATAAAAGGGTGTTTGAGAAGAAAAATCCCTGTGGTCTAGGTTATTTTATAACACTTTGGAGTATAAAGAATGTGTTTATGGAAAGTTTATTTGACATTTGTGAATTATCTGAAAACCCATTAATTCTGAATATTATGAATTCTCTTTGGAGACTATGGTGAAATTGGGAGATAATTTTAGAATGGATGTTGTGGATTTATGGTGTCATGATACATGATGAGGCAATTTCTTGATCAGCCAAGTAACAATCAATTTGCCTGGTCAAAATCCTACACCATACACTTACTCATAGTTATGATTACACAATTTTCCATGTAACACTAATGTTCAGCTTTCTGTGAATACAAACAGAATACATTACCTTGAATAATGACAACCATTTACCTCAAGATGGGAGTATAATTAACTTCTGAAATGCAGTGTACATTAAACTAATCTGTCAGTTTTCACTCTTATGCTCTTTGACCACTGTCGCTTACAGAATTTTTATGAAGATTTCCCAAATTTAGTTACCTGGTGAAAATTTGTTCCTATTAAATTTTGTCAGTATTGAGGTCACCTATTTAGCAGGGATTGGTTTAAGTTGGATTATAATCAACAATTGTGTGTGCCTTGGTTGACAGTTATGGAATGACATCAGGAAACGGAATGTCCCGTCTATCAAGATGAGCAAAGAACATGAAAGAAATCCCTTGTCACACAGTTTGAGACATCTGTCCCCTTGGGAGTCAAATTTCTTTTTACCATCATAAAAAATGTAATGTTTTCTGAATAAAACCACAGTTGATTTGCAGACAGTCTGTAATCTCATACTAACTGTTCTGTTTATCTGTTTGGATTTTTGAAGACATGCAGATATTTTTCTTGAAGTATTTTGTTTTGTTGCATAATGATTTTCATGACATGGATTGAGAGTTCTTAAAAATACAAAATATGATTTCACAGAAAGCTCTGTGGTGTGGTGTGGTAGGTACATCTACAAACAGAGCAGAACTGGAGCTGTCACAATGATATCTCACACGTTGTAAAACCAATTCCTTTCTAAACCGTGTTCCTCTATTACTGTATAGGACTATAGCTCAAGCTGCAGGTTTTACTGTGACAGTATTTTAATGCATAGATATATCAAAGCATAAAAGTTTCTTTTGGTACTTACATGCACAAGTAATCCCAGAAAAACTGTTACAAATACAAACAGTTTGAAATTTATACATACATATCCTGGGGCACGCTGTAGCAAGATTTATTGAGGCATTATGCTGCAAGCAAAAAGTCGCAGGTTTGATTCCCAATGATGCCATTGGATTTTTCAATTGACCTGATCCTTCCAGCCGCACTATGCGGTACCAGGAATCTTCCTCGGGGTAAAGGGCTACCAGCGTGTAAAGCTGACAACCTCACAGTCATCTGTGAGTTGATTGTCTAGAAAATTTGGGATCCTCGATGTCTCACAAGCCTATGGGCTTCCACAGCCTGTTACAGGAATAGCTTTACTTTTTTTACATGCATATATATTTTATAACATTTTTTCTCCAAGCAGGAATTCTTTCTTTCTGCAGTTTACTTTACGAAGCTGTCTGTATGGCATGAGATTACTGAACAGTGAATTTGGAAGGAAGCTGTGTGGCCTAATCAAGGTACTATAATGACATTTGCCTGTAGAAAGTGAGGAAAACCTCAGAATAGGCAGTGTCCTGGCCAAGATTCGAACCAGATGCCTCATGAATATACATCTACAGCGTTACCTCTACATTAATATGCTCAGTGTAGTGGCATTAAGAACTGCAATTTTGAGTTCTGTCATATACAAGTAGGCCACCTGAGGGCTTAATGTGTACAGGAGAAAAGCTAATTTTCAGTTGATTAGCCCTTGTACCCTGACTTCAGTCCTTTAATATCATTTTAAAATTAGCTTTCAGTTTCTTTGAATGATCTTGAAGATGAAGTGTTGCTACAAGATATGGATTACATTTCAGATGCTGTGTTTCAAAGAATGAATGTTTGAATATAATAAGGACTGCCTCTGTGGTCTAGTGGGCAGAGTTCCTGGCTACAGATCCAGAGGTACCGGGTTCGATTCCCAGTGCTACCGGATTTTCTGAGAAGTATTGGGTCTGGAACGGGGTACACTCAGCCTTGTGAGGATAATTGAGGAGCTACTTGAATGGAAAAGTAGCTGCACTAGTCCAGAAAACAGAAATTAATGGCCGTGGGTATTCGTTGCACTGACCACACGATGCCCTCTATCCACTAACATTGGCACTAACTTCGCCAACAGGCAGCGGTCACTTGGTTGGCATAGTTTGCTTGCGGACTAAAGCCATGGATTTTGTTTGATTATAATTCAGAATGGTGGTACATGGAAAATAATTGTTATGATGCTTGAAGGTGGCTGCATACAATCAAGGAAGTACACAGCAGGGTCCAACATATATTGCCATCCTATGTTACATTTACACCCAGCATAATATAACATTACAGTGGTAATACAACAGTAATGAGTAACGTTACAATTGCCTTGAGCTCTGTATCAACACAGTTAATATAATGATAAAAACTTACACAGTGTTTGGTATATTTACAGGTGAAGTATTTTGAACTCATACTCTCAGTTTGGTGATGAACCAACACCAAAATGTTCACATTCATTGATACTTGCACACAATAGTTAGGAATGACAATGGATGATACAAAATGAACAAGTAGTAATATTAATATAAGTACAGTATTTGGCAGGACTTTGGACTTGCCACACCACAACCTATAATATTGTCTTGTACACCACTAGTCCACAGGTTGGCTGTTGCAGTGCTTATGATGTGTCCACTAGGAGTAGGACATTGCCTACTGGATCCTGCGCTAGTATTCGGGCTTTTGTCAAACGTTATTTGAATATTAAGTTTTTATGGGGTGGTCTTGCTCAGGTTTTAATTTTTTTCAGAAATATAATTATCAAACTTTGTGATCTTCAATATTATGCATCTTGCACCCCACTATTCACTTTGTGGAAAGAGCAGCAGTCCCACAATAGTAGAAACAATGCTTCTCCTATACCAAGAACTGTATTCTGATATTTATGAACATTTTACTATTATACTAACCATTAATGGAAGTTCTTATTTTTGAGACCTCTTGTTGCACCCAGCTGACTCTCACGTTCCACCTGTGGGATGCATTCCATCCATTTAGAATCACTGCTCTAATTAATCAATGTTACAGGACCAGAAAGAAGTATATTCCCTCAGAATTACTTGTTATTCTTGTAGTTTTGATAAAAGTGGGATTTGCAGTAATGTGATACTGATAATAATTGTAACATATTGAAATATAATCATGGTTTAACCCTTTGCATATCATAAGCTGATTGCATAAGTCTGGCTTTTTTCTATTGAAACTGCCACATCCAAAGGGCTTAGCTTGATGTTTTGTCAGTAGACGGCATTAGGTAAGATATATCAATATTTAGAGGAAAGAACAGGCTTTCACACTATCTAGACATATATAGTCAGTATAATGGGTCTTTCTGTGTAAATGCATTTACCTCCACAGATTTGGTGTTTCTAACAGGTAGTTCTATGGTAGGGCTTGGTAGTCAAAGGTTTAAACATGTCTGTGTTGGGAATCACTTAGTCTGAATGGAAGTTTAGTTTTGTTATGATGTGATCAAAATAACCACAAAATAAGTTGTGACTGGATATTTTAACAAATGTACAAGTACAGTATTATTACATACATCGTTCTAGGGTTGGAAGGGGTGTTGTTTATCCCAACCACCAGAGATGGGGGACAGTAATGAAAAATATAATCACCTGATGACAGACACTTCAAGAAAATAAACAGTTAAACTTATAACGAAGAATACACGGTGCCTAAACCCAGAAGACAACTTTCTTCATTGTCATCGCCGTGAAAACCTCAAAACTTACATAGTTAAACTTATAATTTGCCAGCATTCATTACTTGCAGCATTTTTCTGAGCTGGGCAGAGAAGAACGCCTTTCATGCAACAAACAGTGTCCAACTATAATTTAAAAAAAAAAGTATTTCCACTCCTGGCTACGTCTTTGGCCCAATATATCACTTTATGCAATTTCAAAAGCTTCTTTGTGAAAGCTCTTTCCAAAACTAAAAGCTAAAATCATAAATTATTTTCAGTAGATACAATTTTAGTGTTACCCATATCTTAATTACAATTTCAATATTATAATTTTCCAGCAAAAATGTCATTAAAATGAAAATTTTAGATGTGATGATACTTCCAAAGCTGACATCAGTGAAATATATGACTTCCAGTATCTGCTTGTTACGTGATAAAAGCTTACATATCTGACACCAACACCTTGAATTATCTTCTTCAGAACACTTGCAATGTTTGTTCCATTACTTTCTGCATCAGGTCATCTGATATCATTGCAAGAGTTCCATGATCTTACCAGAAAATAAGTCACTTTATTTTAACATGAAACTTCCAATTTCTTATAAAAAAACAATCCTTTGCCATTACATACCTGTACAGTTTTTATCACTACAAACTTCTGAATCAGATAACACCTATTTTCATTGATTCATGAAGGAGTGAGGTAAGCAGATGAAAATACAAATTAGTTTTATTAATACAAATGTTTTTATAATTATGTGGAACTTATGCCCCTTATGAAGATCTATTCTTTCTTATAGTGATAGTAATTGTAATTGTTTCATTCTAGAGTTGATACATTATTCTTTACATAAACATAAGGCTCTAGATGTTGAACAGTATTGATGAAATAGCAAAATTATACTGCATTGAACTGTTAAAAATGTGAAGATGTTCTGAGTAATGAGCATAAACTTCTGAAATGAACACACTTTCAGTGTCTGAGTTCAGCAAAAATGGCTTGTATTGCAATCTGGAAGGAAAAAAATTTAAAGAGAAATTACAGTTTAAAGAGACAGTCTTAACATGAAGCTTCAGTCTGTTGGTCATGTACAACACATAAGCTTATCATAGGCTTCTCCAGTTCCTGTTCATGCAGTATGTATGTAATGAATTTGTAAAGCTCAAGATATTTTGCTATCATAGCCATCCATCAGTTTAATGATTGAGCTAAGAGCAGCATAGTTTTCTTGCCAGATACACCACACTTTAAATTTATCAATTTGTAATAAACACCGGAACTATTATTTCATATTTCTGACACATTTTATTCCACAAGATGTAGTTCCTGAACAGTTCTCATATTTCAGACCCCAAAATGCCCATTATTTGTTCACCAATTCTGCATTTGGTTCTATTCAGCTATGCATAAGTTATCCATTAACACTTCTGCCTTCTTTTCACTGTCTCACACTTTTTTGCAACAATGTTTTGGTAGATTCTAAAGGGTTCTGACAGTGATGCATAATATTCAGAATTACTGGGTTTTTGGACTTCGTCCATTGTCCAGTATACTAAAAAACTAGAAAACACAACATTTCAGAAACTGGATCTATTTCCGTCTTCATTTGAGAAGGGGGGAGAGACACACCTACTCTGTTGGGTCCCTTAGAAGGAGCTAATTGTGACTGATGTTAGGTCTTTCTAAGGGACCCAACAGAGTAGGTGTCCTAACATTTCACCTGAGGGAGGAAACATATAAAGTTTCTGAAAAAACTGTTTTTTCTAGTTTTTAGAATACTGGACAATGGAACAAGTCCAAAAACCGAGTAATTCTGAGCACAATATTTCGTGGTCTGCACTCTGCCATTTTCCTCAGATAGAATCATACTTATTTAGGCCCAATCAATAGAGCTATTCCCTATCTCCAGACCTACAATTTTGACTTTCTGAACATTATCCATTGTCCTGTTTTCAATTCAGAAACAACATGTTGGAGACTGAACTTCATCTCCATCTAGTTCTCTCAATTGGGCCCAACTTAGTAGGCTGTTACCTGATGACAAAGACTGAGTCCCATCTCCAGAATGTTTAAAAAACTAGATGATGGATAATGTCCAAAAAGTCAATAATTATATTAACAATTATATTAACAAATTTTATTTCAAATTTACTGCAACTATAAACCGAAATTTCCATATACATGTCATGTGAATGTCATATCTTGAGTGGAGTGTTTTCATCTTTCTTGAATTTTTAAGTTCTCATATTTACTGAATATTTGCATCTCCACTAAACAAAGCAAATTATATACACTGTAAATAGGGGCCAGATTGAGCTGTCAGGTTTGGATACATAGTATGATAGCTTAAAGAGGTGATGTTGGCATATTGCTGAACTACACTTCTTTCTTTACCATCCAATCCATTCTCCCTTTTTTCTGCAGCTTACTTTCTCCCCTTCTCTGAGGAAATCAGGCTGTCCTGAGCAGAACAATTTCAAACGTGGAAACCTAAAAGTACTCATTCATACACAGCTGCAGGAATAATTAATTCTCTCAAATTAAATGCATGAATCAGAAAACTATTTTAGATTATTTTATTGTGTAACAGAAAAGAGAAGGATTTTTTTTGTCAGCATCTTAAGCCCAAATCTATGCTCATTCCTCAATAAAAGTATTGGCATGACTAATATCTGATTATGATTCATGTTGTAATTGGCTTCCAGGTGCTTCGATACTTCATATGCATATGCCTTTATGCTCATTGCTATAATATGTGCAAAAAGTGGAACATACAACTTTTACAAAAGGGTATCTCAGAAATTTATTATCACAAATAAAAGGAAAGTGTTTATAAGTTCTGCTTTCATACCTTAGAATTTTACACTTTTTTTCCAGTATGAACTCTTGTGTCTGCTCTTCACAAAATACATAAACCAACTGCACCAAATTATGGCCACAAAGCCATTGTTTTGTTATCAAAGAAGAAGCATTTTTGTATGGACTGAGCACCAATGACAAAAGAAACTGTGACACGGTCAATAAGCTGGTATATCTACATTATCTGAATTACAGGTCCTCCTTTATCATGCTCATCCACATTGTTCTTTGGAACTACTGATGTATATCTTACAGAAATCCACAGCATAGCAAATGTGTTTTTACTTTGTACAGGTCAAAGGGCTTGAAAAATATAGTTGCCTGTTTGTCTGAAATTACTTTTTCTTTTGAACCTGGCAAGTAGAAATTCACAGTCATTTATATTGATGAATTTTGCTGGTAAATGTGAAAAGTATGGAGAAAATGTAATTATCTTAGATATAAAGTCAGTGTTTGTATGCACTTTGTATGAAGTACTTAAAATTAAGCATAAATTCTATTCTATTTTGTTGACTTACAGAATATAACTTCCAAGTCACCCCAAGTGCTCAGGCCACTGAGCAAAGTAGTAAGGTACTGTCCATTCGTCCACATGTTTTGTCTCTAAAAATGATGAATAAATTTCAGTTCAGTTTTGAATTGAGTGAAGAGGTATATATAAAAGTGCTCAGATAAATGTAAATTTGTTTCGTGTTGGTCCAACATAATCCCTATATTACATGAAGCACAATCAAATTTTCTGTTTTCTCAAAAATGGATTGTACACAAGAAAATGGTGTACACCACAAATATAGATCTCATTAGGACACATGGCTTTTATTGAACATATTTATGAAGGTGACCAGTGTTTAACAGAATATGAGAAAAGATAATTTCTGGCTCTAAGCAATGTAATATCTGTAGTGAAAACAATTCTGCAATTATAGATCTAATCTTTAATAAAATAAACATCAAGGCCAATGAAGTATGTGAAATAAAAGAACACGGTTGGGAAATTGCAACCCACTACAACATACCCATCCACTCTTGTCATACTTTACGCACACTGTAACATTTTCATTAATTCAAAGCCGTGAGAGCACTACAACAAAATCCTGTGTAGTACCTATACAATAATCTCTTTTGTGTTTATACAGAACTTTTACATCTGTGACTCTCTGATGGTCTTATGCACCCAAGTTCTCTTATCATGTCCTCAGTTTTACAAGCCAGTAGACAGACCACAGTCAACATTGCAACGTGCAACCAGACTCTCAACACACCATCTCCACCTCAGACAGTGACTTCAAATAATCACCATAGCAGAATCTACAGACCACATGTAGTAAGTTCTTGTCAAGGTTTAGCTTCTGGTACGTCTGCACCCACTTGCTGCTTCTCAGGCTGCGGTGGCGGCAGGGACTGCCCTGAGTGGTGATGGCCCACAATGTTCCAACTGCCATTACTGCAACATGTCATATCTGAGCTCTAAGAACTGCCAACCACACACTGTGAGTTATAATTAGAGTTGTTCAGTTTTAAATATCAGTTTTTTCCACTAACCATGTAATTAAGGGAACCGCTGGTGTGTGGGGCCCCGATTTTCCTCTGTGCAGTTGGCCTTTCCCACTGCAATTCGCCTGCAATAATTGTTGGTCATGCATGTTAGTAAAAAAAGCTGATTATTTTAAAACCGACTTCAACATATTTTCTTGACAACACTTGTGAACAGTATGAACCTAGCAGAAAGGCATCTGCAGGGACCAGTATAAACAAGTGGAGTTTTCTGATGATTGATAAACATAGTTAAGAATCTAACTTCCCTATTACCAAGCCACAAATCTAAATGTTGCAAAACATGTCCTGAAATAATATTATGTGACTGAATTAGGAATTATCTTCTTAGCAGTTATCTGATAAATACATTGCAGGACCTGCTTAGATCTCTATATATACATAATCTTTTTAATATTACATGGAAAAGCCCCATAGTAATCATGCCTTATGTATCATCTGAACCAACTCTTCAAGTTTCATTTAATTCACTCTAGCTATTAATGGGCACTGTGTGAACAACACAATCATAGAACAATATAACACACATATTACAAACTGTTAACTGTACAAGATTTGTGAAAAATAAACATTATTAATATACTTCATGTCAAATATATATGGAGACTACATTAAGCATAAATTTACTTCCCAATAAGCTATGAAATTCAATATGAAGGATGTAATTATAAATATTAATGGGCTGGACATGTACAGAGAATGGATAAGGAGCGTATCCCAAAGAAAATATTATACAGTACAATAGGTGGTAGGAGACGTGCTGGGAAACCAAGAACTAGATGGAGTGATGCAGTGGAAGATGATGCAAAGAAGTTAATGGGTGTAAGGAACTGGAAGAGAGCAGTGCAGGATAGAGAGGAATGGAGGGGCTTGATAAGGAAGGCCAAGGCCCAACATCAGGCTGTTGCGCCATAGAAGAAGAAGAAGAATTATAAATATTTTTCACAAATTTTGTGTTTCTTTGTTGCACTTGTGAATTGAAGTTTTGAGATTATATTCCTTGGTAATTTCATGATGGATAGTCTTCAACGGCATTTAAAAAATTGAGAGAAGTGCGATTAATAGCAATGGGTCAAGACTGTTTATTTGATCCTTTCTGCCAATAACTTAAATATAAAACTTCTCTGCATCAGGCTATTATATAAATATATGTATATTTATATATCAGTTTTCCTTAAACAAAATCGAATTCCATCAACAGTAAACAAAGAAAACAAGAAAAATTAAAATTACAGTTTCTCATATTGTAAAAACAGTTGTAGTTAATTCTTGACTGAGCAGACAAGAAGACTTAATTCATGAAAAACGAAAGAACTATCCTACAGTTTGGATAAACTGTAATTTATATTGCAGTATTTCTCATTTCAGAGCCTGATATCAGATTCTACCCCATTTCAGTAATTTGTGCCAACTTTGTAATCTACTCATGCCCCCCTCTTCATTTATAACCAGTTAATGGGATAGTCCTTCTGGAGAAGCTAACAGTTATTAAGCTAGTCAATATATTTCAATCATTTTCCAGAATCCAAAATTCACTAACATGTTCACAGGAGCCTGTCACTGGTTCCTACCCTACATCAGGTGGATCTTGTCCACATTCTGTCATCCTGTCATCCTGTTTCTTCAAGATCCATTTTGATATTATCATCCCATTCTTTCTTAATTAATATCTTGAATATATGATACAAAACCTTCAAATTGTACTTTACTGTTATGACAGATTCATACTCTAAACTTTTAAAGGACCAATGCACTAAATACACAGATGTAGGAAAAATTCCTATAGCTTTGAAGACTTATTTTGAATTTATAATATTATTATTATCACATATATATTTACAATCTAGGACACGGTCTATGAAAAGTAACATAGCTGTTCAGTACAGTCAGTTTACTTTTCACTCTGCAGATGCCTTCATCTATTAATGAAGTGTGAAACTGAGATTTACAAAGTGTAATATATTATCATATAGTGAACTGTATGCAATGTCCTAAACTGCAAATACAGAAAATACAGTATCAATCTTTATTATTACATCAACCATTTCAGTGTTATTTTCATTCACTTCACTAAGTGATAATTTTTATATTGTTTATGTCAGTTCTTGAATTAAAGAAATTTCAGTATAGTTATCTTTTAACTTTAATGCAAAGGATTCACAAGTGTTCCACAAACATCCATGAGATACCAGTGTTTACCTCTGAGAATTACCTATGTCAGACACTCAGGGCATGAAACAAATGCATATACTGACCTTAACAGAACACTGTAGTTTAATAATGATGCTGATATTCATCTGTGATGGTTTATAAATATTATTTTATAAGTACTACAGCTATCAGCTGCAGTAATGTGTTCAATTTTAGCTTCTAGTAATTTTAATGCATAAAATATGGAAAACAAGACTTAGCAAATGTGATGAAGCTTTTCTGTCTTTGGATGAAAGCAGTTATGCACAGTGTTTCAATTGTGAAATCATAAATTTCATGACATATCTAGAGGTGTTTAGCAGTACAAAATATTTGGTAAATATGTTGCTTTCAACTTGTTATTTCAGAGCTATGACAAAAAATATGCCATTTATAGTTCCTGTTCCACAGTCACAGTGAAAAGAGATTTCCCTGTTTCTCTGTTTCACACTAGTTAGCAAGGAATGAAACTGACTTTCGTGTTGCAACAGATTTGAAGGCTTGTGGTTCTTGATTGATGTCAGTGGCCATTAGGTTTACATACACTATGACAAACAAAATTGTGTCTTATCTCAACATATAAATGAAAACAAAGACAAATGAAATTTAAAAGACAGACCACATATCTCTCCAAAGAGAACAGTGTTTCACAAGATATCACTGTCTAAAATACTGTTACACATGTTGTCAGGTAAGCATCAAAAGTTTAACAAAGTATCCCAGCAAAATTGCTGTCAGTAGTTTAATGGAATCTCATAGCAGTAAGTACAACCATACAGTGGCCAGATCACAAGCTACCTTCTATGCCTGTCCACCACATCCAAAATTGTTGTAACTTAAGTTCTTTTTGTGAGAAGTAAAACAATTTCATTATTCATGTGACCTGATATTTCAAAACTAAATTAAAATGAACCAAATGATGAATTTCTTATTTTAGCACCTTATGGCTGATTTCAGAAGAACTATACATTGTATCCTACACTCTATCTCTATATACATAGGATGGAGAAAAGTGAGTTTCACCCTGAAAAATTATTGCTTTCATGGCACTAAATAACAAGTCTCTGGCACCATATGTGATATTTCCAGTTCCCCATGAGCATCTTATTATAGTTAAAGTTTCCCTCTTTGAAATGCCAATCACAAAATAGTTAATACGTATGATAAAAAAAAAATACTTAGAACACTTTTAAAGATACAGCCTTTTAGGGGAGAATGTAATATATGACAAACCAAGTTTCTGAAAGATTTAGTAAAATTTAATTGTTTGCCATCTATAATATTCTTTGAATTTTAGGCCATTTCTGTAACTCACCACATGAGGTAGATGGATACTGCAACGAAAACAACAAACACGCAGCCAATCCCAATCATAGCAAACATCCACACACTGATGTCATTGTCCTCTGAAATGATGCACATATTTTTAGTTTTCAATATTTTAGAGAGTCCTAGACTGAAACTTTCTGTCTTCTGGAATATATGCCTTGTAGTCACTAAGAAACTGACAACCATTCTGGAGAAACAAAGTGCCTCCATCTTCAGGGTCATTAAGCAAAAAAAAAACATGGGGCAGGCATCAAGCTGGTTTCTTACTTGACTTACTCTTTGACACTGAAGATGGAGATGATATGTTCCTATGAAACGTTGGATGACTTTTGCTGGCCCACATAGCATTATGTCCCAGAAAACAGAACTCTTTATAGCAACCACTGTAAGAACTTCAAAACCAAAACTGCAACTCTCTCTCTCTTTATTTTGTTTATCCTACATCACAGTTTTCCAGCAGTCACATAATGGATCCCGTCTAAACTGAAATTAAAATGCTTGACGTTTTCTTTTTCACAATCTCCCCATCTTTTTGTCACTATACTTTGTGTCATTATCATCAGTGATAAACGTTTTATGACTAAGGACTCTATTTTTCATGCACTGTGATATATCTTGAGTGACTGTAACTGCTATTTAAATATAACAACAAAACAAATCACACACATTTGCACTTCTTTAAGATCTGTGCTAATCTATCACATCTGAGAGTCATTCCCCAGAATGTGGCACATGAAAATGTCTTCTGACAGACATGATTTCAAAGATATTGGTAAATATCTGCAATTTTATTGTTGAATATGAAATCAAGGTGACCCTAATACAGTATATAGGTGTGTTTCATAGTAATGCATTGAATATTAAGAGATTTTGCTCAGTCAGATGAAGCTGTTAAAGTGAAGCAAGAGTGACAACATGGAAACAAACTGGAAATGGCTGAAGGTTACAGACTTGAAAACTGGATGCTTGTCGATCTGGAGCTTGAGGGTCCAGTGCTAAATATGCCCTAGAAATGGTATTAAACTCTGCAGGAGGCATATGTTGGTTGGTTCACAGATTATTTAACAACACTGTTTCAACTGACACATTTCTTGTGTCATGTGAATTGGTAAGTAGGCAGCCAGGCTTACTTCAAGAATTATCTGATATCCTGATATTCACCAGGAAGACAGATAGAAGGCACAGAATCCTCAGATACAACACCTGGTACTCAGTCAGGACTAAAATGGGGTGTCTCACAAACAGAAGTCAAGACATGTTATTATAATATCAAGTTAGTCTGTTATGTGTGAAAGTCAGTGTGAAACATGGCCTTTCCTCATGAAAGGTATGATGTAACTCCACTTACGTGGGTAATAGAATCGGGACTGAATCTTGTCTTCTGATGCTGTAGCCTGGTGGAGGGGAGGGACCACACTGGCAGTTGTGCCAGTCTTATGTTGAGCATTACTGTCATCTGATGTTGTCTGTCCATTCTCTGAACAGAGGAGCAGCTGGTGCTGGTCATACTGCGGCTCATATCCTGGCTTACACAAACATACACCCAGCTGGGTGTCACAATATGCATGCTCTACACCTGCACAGTCATCCCCAGTACATGGCTTGGGTTTCCCTTCACATCCACCTGACAACAAAAGTTGAAAGAATGCAACAGTGTTAGGTGATGCAACCCTAACCTGCCCTAAATTACCGACAGTTATTTAAAAATATTGCAACAGCAGACATCAGTTGCATAAATATGGATCCATATTATGACCAACTGACTTTAATCACTTGAGTTATAGATCACAGAGAGGTACCTGATGATGACCTAAATTATAGGTTGAAACATGTAGCCCAATTTACACTTACATTAAATAAGTGAGCTATATACCAATATCTATTGTTTTCATTGTAGATATTCCCACTTTATTTGTTGTGTTGACAGTTATAACATATGATAAATATTATATACATAACAGGATGCAATCTATAAAATTTAAAAATATTTTTATGTGTATAAGTGACTACAGGCGGGATTTTGATTGGTAACTGGATTTATTGACCACTTACAGATCATAACTGCAACTAACTATAGTGTTATCACTAATTCACACCCTCTGCAGTTCACTATAGCACGTACTAAGCCTTCTGAGTCTGCTGTCTCTTCACCAGTCATTACCTGGTAATGGCTTTCACTGGTGGACGTTCCTCTTACTCTGGGTTCCTGAACTATCGCCATGCCTCAGCTACCAGCTTCTAACAGCAACAACTCACTATGACTGAACTGAAGTTCTCTGACTAACTCACTAACCAACTTTTCACTTGCCTGCACTGCACCGCACTCTCTCACTAATTGTCCTGCTTCTAACATTTCAGCACCGACTGCATAGAGAACACCGTTCCTCTGTTGCTGTTCAATTTTTGCTTAGTGGGCCACATGGAAAACACCGTATCTCTGCTGCTGTTCATTGGTGCATGTTAGGAATCTGTTGCCTAGAGGCAGATGTTGTTTACAGTCGTTACTTAGCAATGGGTCTACATGCTACATTAAAAGTAAAAAAAAAAAAAGTAAAGTTATCACTGAAACATGCCATGGAGGCCCACAGGGTTGTGAGATGTTGAGGTTCCCGCATTTTCTAGACAATCAGTTCATAGATGGTGGTACGGTTGTCAGCCTTACATGCCAGCCGCCCTTTAACCCCAAGAATATTCCAAGAATAATCCTGGCACTCATTTCTGTTAGAGGCTGTCGACCCCAGGGCCATAGTGCGGCTGGAAGGATTAGGTAAATTGAAAAAATCCACCTCATCGGGATTCAATCCCTCAACCTTCCGGCTTGTAGCATAGTGCCTCAACCAGCTATGCTACTGTGTGCCCCCCTACATGCTACATTATGTTTGTAAATAGTGGAAAGATTTGAGAGAGTATGAACAGCAAAGTGTCTGGCAATGGACAAGATGATAGGGTTCACTTTTCAGTATGGGAGCAATTTTCCTGTTTTCAATTATGTCCAGGATAGCTCTGGGGCCCACCCACCATCCTACATAAGGCTACTTCATTGGAGATAATGTGGGTGGAGTGTGAAGCTGACCACTTGCCCCCATTAAAAATGTGTGGGCCCTCATTTCCACTCCCCACATGTCTTCAAGTTGTCCTCTCTCTATTGCCTCAGCCAATTCCCATGACTAAAATTTATGCCATTTATTATTCAGCTTTTCTTCTTAACTGATCTAGGACAGGGCATTTTCTGCAAACATAAAATTCACAAATTAAAAGTAATTTTATGATGATGATGATGATGATGATGATGATGATGATTAAGCATGTCTTTTTCCTTACATAACCACACTGCATTTCCAGTACATGTGGATAAAGACACATTTCCTGATACCATACAAGAAAACGTTTTTAGTTGGGCATTGAGATATTCTTTCATTGCTGCTTTCATTTCATCATTACCAGAGAAATTTCAATCTCATACAGCTGCTTACACAAGGTTGAAAAAGGTGGAACTCAGATAGCAGAGATTCAGTCAGATGTTGGAAAACTTCAAATTTCATGTTCTTGTTGGTTTCAGAGTACCAGCATCCATGTGAGCATTATCAGTGAGACAGAAAAACACATAAGAATAAGGATTCTGAAAAATGCTAAAATAAGATATGAAAGGAACTTACCCACAACAATAACACCATCAGAGCGCTGACAGGAGGTACGTCCATCATCTAACACCACCCAGCCAAACGTGAGACAAGGCCCAGTGAAGCAGGGGCGTGTTTCCCATAGAGCAGTGGGGCATGGCTCCCCTCCTGGTGTTGGTGGCTTCAGCACTGCCCTTGATCTTGTCTGGTAGCCTCCTGTAAATATATTCGAATATGCAGGATACTTACTTTAACACATTCAGGACCGGAGGGGCCAACTGGCCCTCTACGTTTCTATAGCGTTGCGGACCGGGCGGGCCAATTGGCCCTTTGTGACACGATAAGTTGCAACACGCTATACATCACTCTGGCGCCACCTACATTGCACGCAACCGCCTGCAGATGCGTGATAAGATTCTGGAATGTTTAGTTAGCCGTCAGTAACTTGGCCTTGATGTTTACTTAACCGACTATAAAGGAAAATGCTTTGCCTTCTTCAAGCTGTGTGTATCAGCCAGTAGGTAGTGGGGAGAATGGATCAAGGACAAATTCTCCTCCGAAGACCTAGCTGACCTGGCTTGTCTGTGAGACGCATAGTAATGGTGATTCAGAGAGCGGCAGTGAAAGGGGAGAACAAAGAATTGTGGCCACAGACTGTAAAACTGACAGTAGCTCCGACGATAATGCAGGTAATAACACTGCGCGTAGTAACATTGCAGGCACAGCAAAAAATCTAAAAAAATCTAAAACCTGATTCAAAATTGAAATACAAAGCATTTCTGATGAATGTGGCAAAGGCTTGGGCTACAGACCAGATGGTGGTGAAAGAACCAGAGTCAGACAGACTTAGTGCAGCCTAGCCCATCAAATCACACACCACACACGCCTCATGTGGACACCCCTGGGCGACTCTCGGGTGATATGCGAAAACATACCCTCGTGAAAAATGTGAAGAGTGAACATTCCAATGGGAAGCATCCTTCTAGGCAATGCCATGTTTGCGCAGTTCACAAAAAAAGACTATGACTGTCTACATTTGCAAGTGTGTAATGCCACTTCACAAAGGGGAGTGTTAACAGAAATATCACACACTTAAGCACTTCTAGCAGCATTGGTAAGTGTCCTCCAAAAATTTTAGTTCATAAAATTAATTAGGAGATTTTATATTAATTTTTAAAGTGAACAGTGCACAAGTTAGGGTAGTAGGTATAAAAATGCCGGTCCCCAGGGTGATTTAAATATTTAAATCGCTGGTCCGCAAAGTGTTAAGCATAATAATGAATGCTGTTTGCAAACTTTTGAATCAATCAGTCAATAAAACCATCTGTATTTAGTCAATTTTGATCATGTCCATGTCCAATTATAGCATTTATCAATAACCTGTTATTTCACTTAGTGGGGGTGGAGTCCAACTGGGTCCACTTGGCACAGCGGCCACTGATCGACCTATTGTAGCCTGCCCCGGGTGATTATGATGATGGAGAATTTGGTGGAATGAAGATTGGCAGGGGAAACCGAAGTACTCGGAGAAAACCAGCCCCAGCATCACTTTGTCCACCACAAATCCCACTTGAGCAGACCCGGGATTGAACCCGGACCGCCCTGGTGGGAAGCCAGTGATTAACCACTTGACCTATAGTGTGGCCCAACCTGTTACTTGCACAGTACATCTTTGCTGTGGGGTGTACAGAATAAAATCCACCATAAACTAACCTACATCAGCAGCCTGGCAGTTGCGGTGGCAGTGAGACCAATGGCTCCACTCTGAGACACGACAGTCTCCTCTGCATGGAGCATAGCAGCGCTCCTGATTTTTCAGGTCCACAGTATATGTTGCTGCAGCCTGACAGAGGTGTTGCTCCACTGGGGTGGTGCCTTCACGCAGACATGTCACATTACGAGACATTATGCCATGCCCACACCATGCTCCCTGTTCAGGAAACACACTACTTCATAACTGATATTATGACATGTTTCATGTGAAAAACGTCAGATTACAAATATTTTGTTTATAAAATAATGACAATACTATAAAATTAACTAATAGTAAATAATATACATTACAGAAGAACTGGGAAGAACATGTTTAAAGAATGGATTACTGTGACACTATGCCCATCCAAAAATTACAAAATATTAACCTGTATGAAGAAGAAATTTTTAGGACCTGTCCCAAACCATATCAATTTTCCTGGGGAGTAAAGCGCGGCCAGCGCGTAAGCCTGGCAACCTTACGGCCATCTATGAGCCGACTGTCTAGATAATGTGGGACCCTCAACATCTCACAACCCTATGGGCCTTCACGGCCTGTTACATGGATAGCTTTACTTTTTACAAACCATATTGACTAGCTGAGTGCAATAGTCATAACATCTGTTTGTCCAAAATAATTATATGACATTCAAGCCACAATTCATTCCATTAACCTTTAACGACCGAAAGTCCGGTATACCGGACGGTACCTGTGACCTCGAAGATGCCGAAAGTCCAGTATACTGGACGCAAGACACGTGCTCACTTTAGAAGTGCTGACGGTTAGACGTTGAGTTTGAAACCAAAACAAACACACGCAAGTTCAAGTCAGAGGTCCAGTTGTTGGCTCTGAACAATAAAACCCTTCATCATGGCACTGGGTTCGATTTCGTTTACATGTAGGTAAGACTGTTTGTGACTTGGTCAGCCAAACAGAGTGGAAGCTTCTTCACAGATAAGCTGACCCAACATTCCTCTGTGCGGGCAGATCACGGCTTCTGTAGCTCTCAAGGAAGTGTGACGTGTTTAGTGAGTGTCTGAATTATCAGCTTGTGAGTCAGTGGCGGACTGTTTCTCTGGGGAAGCCAAGATTTTTCATTGAGTCATCTGGAACTGAACATTGACAACACTGTCCGGCCAGTCAGATAGGAACAATAACTTCCTGTTTGTTCGCTAAGCGAGAGACTGAACCAGATTGTCTACCAGCGTATGAGAAGTGAGGTCTGTGTGACCTTCACAACGCGCTGAAGCAAACTCTGCCTCTCCGCGCTCCCGCACGCAGTATCTATAGTAGCGTAAACTTACACGACGCAACGAGTTGAAACTTGTGTACAGTCTGACCAAACATTTTGGTGTATAGTGTCAATGTATTTTGGATATAACGACGTCTCAAATTTGAAGAAAAACTTATGGGTAAGTCTTTTGGAATTTCATTACACATATAATAGAGAGTATATTTTGAATTTCATGACATAACAATTACAGTTAATTTTTATTTGTAAAAATTGTCATAGGTATATTGTAGGAAATTTCATTCTCTTTCAGGCAGTTTTTAGTTCGTATTTCTAAGCTGCATAGAACGGAAAATATGTAGTTTTTTCTGAAAGTCTACAATATTAAAAGGGCAACGTCAAATTAACTCCGGCAGCAGCGCAGTCGTGGGGGGTTTAAATGCCGGCTCTTAAAGGTTAATAAGGCCCTATGCTATATTATTTTAACTTTTCATTTTGTATATAGTTCTGGAGATATGCTATAATTAACAAACTCTAACAGTTGACTTAAGTGATAATGTTTGTCACATGTATTCAGTACTGTGCAGTTTGGACCTCAGTCAGGGTACTGACATTCCTGAGGTTTTTCACAGTTCTCTCAAATTGCTCCATCCATGGGATGGTATATTAGTTGGAACACACCCCACTTCCTTTCAGTCCAATATATCATTCACCAATCATTCACCCCCGCTTCAAAACTATACAGTCTGAGGTACTCACAGCATTGTTAGATAAACCACAAGTAAATAAATAAATCGATCTTACCTGCAGGTTACATGAGCTCCAAGATCCACGATGCCAAGAGTAGCATGGCACAGCAGGGCATGGTTTGTGCTGGATAAGTGGCTGGGGACATGGACGGCCTCTCTCACTGGGCTGTGTCACTACATGGCGTTCCCTAACCATCACATCACCTGTGACAACAATAATTCTGATTACTGTTAGCCATAATAAATGAAAGTCGGGCAATTGTAATTCTCACATACATATATTTTTATCTCACCAATCTAAATCCTATGCATATTGCTGATGGGCTGTTTGGTACTGAGATGTATAACTAACCAAGTGTGTTATAACACAGAGGCACTCTAGTTTACTAATCTCTGAGTAATGTTGTAGCTGATTCTGAACCAACTCCCTACAATACAGGAGTCTACATATGCATGACTCACCTCAGTTGAGCAGTTGACATTTGTTCAGTAGATAAAGTGCTTTTACAGAGCCTAAAGCTTTATAATCACATTCATAAAACTGCCATTTGACTCTGTCCTAAGGAACTAAATCCAGCCCACACCTTCACACCACATTTTTATAAGATCCACATTACAATATTACCCTCCCAGCTATGCCTAGATCTTTCATGTGGTCTCTTCCTTTGAGATTTCCTGACTAAAATTTCCTGCTACATTCATGCTACCTATTATCTCCGCCTCACCCTTGATATAATCAAAGAGTATAAATGATAGTGCTCCTATTTATGTAACTTTCTCTATCTGTGGAACTTAATTTCTTCCAGCTCCAAATAGCTTGCCTCATACAGTCAGATGATACTGAAAACTGATTATGAAGGGACAATAATATAAAGTATGGAATCATCATCATCAGTAATCTGTCAAGACGACAGGTCCACAGTCTCTTTCAAAACAATTCCTCCACTTAATGCGATCTAGAGCTTTCTCCTTCAAATGACAGTATCCTCTTCTGTCCCCAAGGTCATCCACTGTGGAGAACCTTGCTATTGTGTTTGGGATATATACGGTTACATGTACGAATGTGACTATTGGTGACTCAATTTATTACATACTTTGATACAGTGTGTGATTACACTTAACGGTTCGCTAAGTAGACACACAATAGTGTCCACAATCACACCTTTACTGCCACTGCTTGGTAGTAGCTTTAAAATGGTGGATGCTCTCCTTCCTCTGGGTTTCCGAACTGTTCCCAGCCTCAGCTACCAGCCTCTAATAGCAGTAGCTCACAACAACTGAATCCTAGCAATTTTCTAATTGACTGCAACTAAATTAAAATTAAAATTAAAGCCACATTATGACCAATGGTCAGTTGGTCAGTCTCTCTTGGTGTGACGTCCCCATCTGGGGCTCAAGACCAGATTTCTCTTACTGTCAGACAGTTGCAGGTTGGTTGACGTGGGGCACCTTCTATGACAAGCGGACAGATCTGTCATTTACAGTTCTCGTGGTCCTTGCCAGCACAGTCTCAGGTACAAGTCCCACAGAACCCATGACCATATTTTACTGCCTCAGATTCCATACCCCTCCAACTTGGAGGGCCAGGTCCCCGTATTTATATCACCCAGGAACAGAGTGGCCCAGTTATACCCCCAGGCCCTAGGTTCCCTTTCTATCCTCTGCTATGACTTGCAGGGCTATGGTGAAGGTATTCAAACTTGACTCCATGCAGGGAACTGACTGCAACTGCTAACTGATCCTTGTTATAACACCTTGGCATAGGCCATGTAGAAAACTTCTTTTCCGTTATTGCTGTATTCCCTTGATGCCATGGAAATATGCCTGTTTGTGGAGCCGTTACTTAGCGTAGGCTGTTGTATAGTTGGCTGTTTGACAGTCATTGCCTAGCAACCAGTCTACATGCCACAGTATACATGTGGGTGGTTTAATGATTGAAGTTTTTTTTTAGCTGAAGCCCTTATTGGATGATATTGAACACTTCCTGGGGCTCCTTTTGAGGTAACCTGTAAAGCACCTTGAATAATGCAGTAAAGAACTCTAATCATATATGACATACTGTATATTCCATAGTGTTTACAGAGAAATGAGGCTGAGAAAATCAGTTAATTATTTTTATTTAATTTTTTCTTTAAAATCCAATAAGAAATGAAGTTAACCAACCTGTCAGTCCACAGCGACATGTAGAATGGTTCCATGCACTCCACTGAGTCACTTCACAGTCCACAGGGCAGTCCACATAGCACCATTTCTCTGAAGCCGATGGACGCACTTCACCAGTAGCCTCACAGTATCTGCAGAAACCATGCATAACTTTCGTGCTATGTCTAAAACATCTGTTACTTACAGTACATCTCTGAGTAAATTAAACTTACTACCTCTACACAAATAAAACAGAAACTTTGTAGGATTTGAGGTTCTCATAGTGGTGGTTATGAAGAGTACTGTCTTCTGGGATATAATGTGCTTTGCTAGCCACCTGCTTTCATGCTGGCATCTTGCTCAGCTTATTCTTCAAATCTGAAAATGTAGATGATATTTCCCTGCAAAATGTTGGTTGACTTCCAATGGATTACATGACATCATATCCCAGAAGATATTTTCAAAATAGAAACGTATCTACACATCAACAAATTTGAATTACTGAATGTCTTAGATACTACAGTTCATAAAATAATAATTGTATTTTTAGTTCATCCTCCCATAAAAATAAAGGGAGGACTATCATATTGTCATGTCCACATATATGTGTGCATGGGTATTTGTAAGGTATGTGTATGCATGTGTTTGTGTGCTCATGTGCTTATCTCTCAATATAACCATAGCCCCAGTAACTTTCACATCAACTGACAAATTTCTGAGAAACTACATATAAATTCCATGTCACTGGAGGTTATCATACTTTTGCACTTCATAATGTCAGCAATAATACCAATATGGTGTTTGTGTGACCTTCTGGGATACAAGTGACATTACTGGCACTTACTGACGGCTATTAGGATACTGTGTGTTCATACAATTTAGTAAATGTGCAACATCTCTCTGGTAATGTAGCCCAAGGGTTCAATACTGGTTCAATCCATTTCACTTAATCAAAAACGGATTTTGCAACAAAAAGAAGTACATGTTATAAAAAAAGAGACCTATGACCCGTCTGTTTGAAATATATTTTAAAGTGTTGTAAATATAAGGAAAAATGGAAAAGTAGAAAGCATACTGTCTTTTGGGACTGACATTTCGTAGTTTGGTAGAAATTTACAAACATTTCATCAGGGGAGCATTCATAAACTTCTCTAAGACTGTTATATCTTGAACAAGAGCGTTCTTCAGAGTCAAAGCAGTGAGAACCTGAAATCCCAGAAGAAAAAATTATCATTCCTGTTGCCCTGTTCTGCAATGAGTAACTTTTTCATCTGCAGTACATGGATGTTAAGAAATATAAGCAATGCAGATCTGCGAGAAAAGAATGATGAATTTCTCATATTTGCCTGTCATGGTCTAATATAAACTGTTCTTAACTCGAATGATGGCAACAAGGAAAAGCTAACCTATCTTCAACAGGCCTCCCATCACTCCGTTCACAGAATACAGCTCTAGACTGCACTCCCTCCCCACAAGGGCTGCCCCCCAGAGGCAGGCATGACCCCAGGTCTGTGTGGCGCCAACTGTAGCTAAAGCAAGTGGCATTAAGGTGACAAGCTTGTGCCTCGATGAGGGGTGGACAGTTGGGTTGATTCTTGGCATCATGTTTATTTGCAGGGCTGCGAAGAATAGAGCGTGTCCTCTGCCGCTCCTGACTAGATTCACAGGGCTGCGAATATAGAAATTTATATAAGAAGTTGTCTTTATACCGATAAGGTAATCAACTGAACATAATGACCTACATTTATAAAACTACTCTGCAGGAAGGCATAATGAAAATAGCCAAGATTTGTATTTGGGAGATAACTGGCTTGAATCTTTGTCAGGCTACTGGCTACCTTGAGGATTTCCTTAATTTCACTCACTCTCTTCAAGCAAATACCAGGTCAAACCTTCAGCCAAGAACTGCAATTTTCCAAATCCTTACCTAACCACATATGCATATCTCCCAGCCTCATTTGACATTGTCATTGAAACAGGATCATTAAATAATCTAATTTATGAAGATTTGGTACAAGATTATCTTATCATAAAAATTCCTAGATTTCTTAACCCTGTCTTCTGTATCCTGTACAAAATCATCCTGTTCTGTATCTTTCTATATTCATGATTATCAGTTTCAGCTTTGAATCCCAACAGCATTTATTGGAGCCATTGGTGTTCCATGGGCAAAGAAGTTTGGGAAACACTGTTTTACATAATTTTATGGGAATACTGCAGCAATTAGCATAATTTTTTATAAAGCACCTATAAAATGCTGGTAGAATAATATAATCATATGAAACATATGAACAGTGTATACAAATTATCATCATCATCATCATCATCATCATCTCTTGTCACAGGTTTATTTCCTGGTATTCCTTTTCTTGAACCAGTGATGCACCTCACCACTCAGGCTTCAAGCTTCGCACTGTAGCACTTTCCGTAGTATGTGTGATGTTCCCAGGATAGCTGTTTTTTGCAGTGAATCTATGGAGTGCTTACCAGGAATTAGTTCCAAATATTTTCTCAACCCTCTCGTGATTGTACCCGTGGCTCCAATAATTACTGGTATCACAAAACATTTCATGTTCCACATTCGCTGAATTTCGATGCTTAAATTTTTATATTTTNTTATTATTATTATTATTGTTGTTGTTGTTGTTATTATTATTATTATTATTATTTGGCTATATGGTCCTTTTAAATTTAACATTTTCACATTCTTGTCTATCTTCAGCCTTCTTTCTCCATTGCCTTACTCCCATATTTTTTAAACCATACAAAACACCAGCCAGCCACCTTAGCCTCGGTCTCCCGGTTCTTCTTTTCACCCCAGGTCTGCCATCCAGGATTTTTGTGCTGCCCTTCAGCTCTCCATTCTCAAAACATGTCCTAGCCATTCTGTTCTTCTGGATTTTATTTGTCACACTGTCTGGTCAGTCTATTATATAGACTTTCTAGTTCACCATTAGATCTTATTCACCATGTTTCATTTATGCTTACAGGGCCATATATCCTTCATAAAATTTTCCTTTCCCAGGATATGGGAGTTGTTGATTTCTCTGTAAGTGTCCAGGATTCATTACCAAAAATGACAGCATTTTGAATAATTGTTTTATATATATTCATTTCATTTTCCTGGATATATATCTCACTCTGGGGGCGCTTCCAAAGGCATAGAAACAACTGTTGCCTACAGCAATTTTTTCTGTTATATCTACAGCTGAGTCATTGCTACCCATTATTAGAGAGCCGAGATATTTTAAAGATGAGACCTCTTCAAAGTTATTCTTGCCTACTGCAATGCATTTATTGCTATTCAAATCCTTCAACCACCTTGCATGTACTTGGTTCTCTCAGTACTGATTATTAACCCAAGAGAAGATGATATTGTTTGTATTTTTCCAAGGACTTAATTTAAAGCATTTGTATTGTGGGTATGGATGGCCATATCATCCACATATGCCAGTATCTGATGTACTATATTGAAAATTGTGCCACCTAGGTTCACATGTATTTCTCTAAGAACTTTTTCCAAAGTAATATTAAAAAGGACACCAGAGAAGGAGTCTCCCTGTCTCATGAGTGTATTAATCATGAAGCTGTCTGAGCTTGTTCTACATAACTTGGAAATTTTCATTTGACTGAATTATCTTCCCTTAATACTCTAATGACCTCATTTACTTCCTTCTTAGATGTCAATTTAAATGTTGTTTTATTCAGTATTCATCATAGCATAAATCTTTGTTTCAGTATGAGAACTAATAAATATTTCATTTTATGAAGAAATTTTGATAAAATTTAACAGTGAAAATTCAAAATAATAAAATAATAGTTTTTAATATATTTTGTGTCACTTTCCACATAGAGCATGTAATATTTCATGCCACTTTTAATCAGCTTTATAAACAGTAACTAAGGCATTGAACGTTAACAGTGCATCAGGCAACATAAATAATTCAATTGTGTGGTAAGAGCTGCAGAGATAACATAAATTATCTTCAAAGGAACAAGGCAAAGCATTACTAGAAGTTTATTTTCACTGTTGAACATAAACATTGCAACAGAAAATAAATGATTAATTCACTTGACCAACACAATATTATGTTACACATTATCCACAAAATATTTGATGGTGTAAGTACAGTGCCTTCCAGATAAAACAATAGCAGCACAAACCTGAGGGCAGTCTGACCAATCTGACCAAGGTCCCAATACGCAGGTTCCAGGACAGGCAACATGGCAGGCATTGAGGTCAGGTGGTTGCATCACAGGATCACAGTACACATCAGCAACTTCAACAGGTATTCCTGTCCCTTCATCTATATGCATGCACCTAAAACAGTACAATTTTTTTACATTTCTGTACATAAGAAATGACTAAATAGTGCTGAAATTCATTGTGACTTTCCCTACCTACATAAGATTTAAATTAGTTATAGGAACTGAACTGTTTGAACATGTTAGTAATTTGAATTACTTTAGTTAGAGTAACTCATATTTAAAAAGTGAAAATGCAAACAAAATTTATAAAAATCAGAATTTATGAAGAAAAATAGAATACAGTAAATAAGTAAAGAAATAAAACTAAATTTTGTCTAACAATGGCTGTGTCAACTGAAAGAAGAAAAGCAAAAGTACATCTGGGGTACATGAGATCTGATTTTTAAAACTATAGACAGGATACTCCAGGAATCAAAACAAGAGCTGAAGTTCTCGTGAAATAACTGCAAAAATACGGCACAAAAATATATAGAACTTGTGTTTGTTGCAGTGAACTTAAAAGTGGCATGAATGAGAATACAGTCCTTCACTCCACTGTTGAAATATGATATGAGAAAGGAGCCATACAGAAAGTTAAATAAGGAAGTCACCTTTTACTTTGCTTTAGGATGGTCATGTGCATGATCAGATGGATGAAATGCAAGAGGGAATACTGAATTCCTTGCATCTTTGAAACAAACAATATTTTATGTGACAGAACATATAGTACAATGCTGAAGTTAGACATAATTAAAAAATGTGGAAAGTGGAAAGAGTTCCAAATAAACAAGTAATCAATATGGTAATTAAAGAAGTACATTATGTAGATGAAGTTATTGATTCTGTTTACAGTTGGTGGTACAGTAGGGTCTGACACAATTTATTAAGACTCCTTGCCTGCGTCAGTTGATGTAAGCAAATTACATATGCTAAAGTCTCCATTTTTGGTCTTTAAACATTTAACTTTCAGCCTCCAAAAAACTAATACACAGGACTGCTATAACACATGAAGTCTGAAGTACTAAAATAAAACTAGATAAAAAGCTTATTGTCACTGTTATGTGATTTATATTTCATACTGCCAGTACTATAAATTTTTCTGCTTACAGAAGTTCAAAAGAGTAGATATTTATTTAATATGTGGAAAGCGGAATTCATTTGGTTGATACTGGCACTAAATTCAAATTCTGAGCTGTAACTGCTCTTGGCATTATAACAGTAAATTTCAGGGCTATCTAAGGTGGGGGAAAAATTGAAACCTGAAAGAAGGGAAGTGTTAAAAAGTAGCTGTGATGTCAGATTTCTTCAAAATATAAACTTCTGTAGTTTGAAATGTAGCTGATGACAGACCTGGAAGGTGGTGCTGTAGAAGAATAGCCATGCTAAAACTGGAAAGTTTAAGTGTGAAGTTTGAGGAAGGGAATAAATAATAAGTGTGAATATTTCAGAGAAATGCAAGCAACACTTTTAATAAGATTTGAGGCTTTCACAGCGGTGACTATGAAGAAAGCAGTCTTCTGGGATTTGGCACCGTGTATATGTGATGTTAACCGATGTTTCGGAGGAACGTATC
>NW_019719366.1:258996-271896 GCF_002891405.2 Cryptotermes secundus | reverse complement strand
TCTGGCGTCATATCCCGGGGGGGGGTTAAGAGAACAGATGAGAGGCTTCCATGACTTGCTGACTTGCTTGCGGATTTCTTATTTTTTCCTTCTACCCTGAAGATGGAGGCGATACGTTCCTCCGAAACGTCGGTTAACACCACATATATATGGTGCCAAATCCTAGAAGACTGCTTTCTTCAACACTTTTAGTGTTTCTGAAAACTTACAAAACCTGTTACTACTTTAGGTAAATGTGTATCAGAGTAAAATTCCTTCAAATGTAACATATACATGTGTCATCTGGAACTGACAGCAAATATCTTGAATCCTGTGGACTTTTCAACTGTAGCCAATAGTATTTAAATATTTTATGAAAGCTGAAATTTCCTAGTGTGAGGACTGATATGCATGAAGTTATAAATAATAACATAATTCTGAATTCTGGGGCATTTGGACATCGCTTCTGTGCCAGTCATGGACTTGATACATGGCAATTGTAGGACGGAAACGAGAAAAAATTTACAGAGCATTGTGCCTTAGTGAAAGAGAAAGTGAAATATTTCTGAAACCATATGGTTACTACGAGGGTCGTACTGAAAGTCATGAGCAACAATTTTTTGTAAAGTAACATGCTTTATTATTCACAAACCAAATACACCACCTCAATCTACAGACCTTTCTTTATTTTTGTAACCGCCACTTCTTTGTACACATTTCTCCCAGGGTTCTGGGAGTTTGAAAGTTCCCCTTCTGTAAAATTCCTTTCCAGCCATCCGAAGACACTGACGCACTGCTTTCTGAATTGCCTCCCTTGTCTCAAAACGTTGTCCACGCAGCTAATCCTTCACAAATCCAAAAAGATGGTAGTCGGAGGGTGCCAGATCAGGGCTATAGGAGGGTATGGAAGAACATCCCACCCCATCTTTGCAATTGCTTCCCATGTGAGGCGAGCGGCGTGGGGGAAAACTTGTCATGCAGGATGATGATGTTTCGTCCCAGACGTTTATCGTGCAATGCATGATGGAGCTTGTGCAGCGTCTGGACATAACAAGCAGCATTGATGGTTTGTCCAGGTTCCAGGAATTCGGCCAGAATAAACCCCTCTGCATCCCAGAAGACTGGGTCCATCACCTTCACAGCTGATGGCACTGTCTTTGCCTTCTTTTTTTGATGGAGAATGCAAATGGTGCCATTCCATACTCGGCCGTTTCATTTCAGGCTCGAAATGGTGAAACCAGCTTTCGTCATCTGTTACAATACAGAGCAAAAAATCATCACCTTTGTGTCGATATCTCTGCAGCAGTTCTGAGGTGATGGCTTTTCGCTGACCTTTGTGGTCTGCGGTCAATAAACGCAGGACCCAACAAGCACAAACTTTCCTATAGCCCAAGCTTTCAATCATCTCCTCTTCTGCACTGTGCCCTATTCCAAGTTTTATCAGGCTATTGTGTCCACAGTCACATGCCTGCCATCTTGAATGATCTCATCCACTCTTTCTTTGTTGCGTTCAGTTGAGGCTGTTCGAGGACGACCTCTCCGAGGCTCATCTTCGATGCTGGTGTTCCCAGCTTTAAAATGTTTCACCAATTTTTGAACACTGCTCACACCCATGCACACACTTCCATAAGCACACTGAAGTCTCTGGTGAATGTCTGCAGCAGGGATTTCCTCTTTCACAAGAAATTCGATGACAGCACGCTGGCAAAACGACATATTGTTGTTGGACATTTTTTTAGGAGTGATACTGGTCACGTGATGCAAGCTATTGATATCACAACACACTCAAGTTTAACAAAACAGCTGGTTTCGCCTACCACCATACTCTCTTTCATCTGCTGTTCCCAAGTTGCATGCAAAAAAAAGTTGCTCATGACTTTCGGTATGACCTACGTATTTTAAAAATATTCATTAGAACCGTTTTATAAACTGTTCAGTAAACTACCGCAAGCATGACTGAATTGACATTCTTTCAATCATATTACATACAAGTAACTTCCATTCATCTATAAATAAAATACCATAACAATGAATTATGCATTCCGAATATTCCCATACTAATTGATTACCTCTCAAAACTCACAAAACACTCCATGCCTCTTGAAAGTGACCATGAGATCCCATTTCTTTTTCCAATTGAGCGGATGGTCATATGGTGACACTTTACCTGACTTGTCTGTACTGGTCGCCTGTCCCACAACCCCTGTTCCTGTCAGCCAGTATGAGCTGACACTCACTCCATCCTCCTGCCACCCAATGGAATGACTCACATGATTGGCTGCATATTTTGTGCTCCATCAGTAATCCACAAGGGCGCCCACCATTCAAAGAAGGCTGCACAACCTGCCACAACAAATCATAACACAAAATTTTCATGAGCTGCATTGTGCCAGCGTCTTTTTAACAGTGTTTATAGATATATAGATATAACTATCCATCACATAAACAAATGATAACAATACTTATACCACTCTGGTATCTTTTATTATACAACTACAATATTTTTTCTAATAAACCCCCATGAGGTGAACAGTCAGTATACACATTTTAAGGTTCACAGCTGTCATACAATAGATCAATTGACACTACCTAGTGTTAGAACAATCACTAAATTTTCAGTGCATTAGAAGCACAGTCCAATTGGTGGTCATTTAATAGCACTCAAGATTAAGAATAAGGAGACATATTTAATAGTTGTAGGGCGATGGGGTGAAATCAGAAGCTTTTTAGAAATGTCAATTTTGGTGTAATTTGAATGTTTGTACAATATCAAGGTATTTTCCTGATGAATGTAGATGACAGTACCTCCAGTGGGTACATGTTCATTAATTAAACACTGTATCTTTGCATCCTGTCACAGTTGATAATAGAATTTATTTTCAGTTGTTTACCATCCACCATGTACCAACATCATGATTTTAAAATCCAACCCTTTTTAAAATTCTTCACTGCACTAAAAGTACATTTCAGCTTACTTGGCTAGCATCAGGGGTGTTGAAACTCAGGTGAATTGCATTACTTTTCACATTACTGTGATTAATATTAAAATGTTTTTAAATTAAATCACTGTAGTTCCTTCTTCTATTCCATATGTATTGTCCTTTTTGGTATGCCTGTTGCCTATCAAGTGTGCAGTGTAATGTTATCATAGACAACAGGCATACTAAAAAAGATAATACATGTGGCACAGAAGGAGAAACTACATTGACTTCATTTAAAAGCATTGTACATATGAAAACATGGATTGCAGTACTATGGCAGACACAGCAGTTCCTTGAAGTTTCAATGCACCTGATGATGGCTGAGTAGGCTGAAACAGGTAATGCAGCAGTGAATTTTAAAATCTTGAGATTGTTGCATGGTGGACAGTAAACAACTGAAAATAAATTCTATAATTAAACACTTGTTCAACTGGTTTGTTATCAGAGCAGTGCCTTTCTTCATAGATATGTTTTGAAAGATGTGTGTTCTTGTTAGCTGAGTCTAAACTGAATTGAGTGTGGATGACTAATGTCATGAGCATTTTAACCTTTGCCATTCTTCTGATCTGGAAAAAATACACATTTTATAATATTATATTTAATCATCCTGTTGCACTCCATACGATAAATGATATAATGATACAAATGCCGTCCCAAGTGCAAACAATATATTATGTGTCCTTGATCTTGCTCCTCTACACTACATGTTTCGGCCTCAGACGGCCATCATCAGGTGTATAACACTCACGTTGCTGTCACACTGCACCCAGTCCATAACATTTAAAACACTTTCCTTGTTATTATCAACATCTACTTCGTTGATATCTCTCTGGTTTGTAGATTATTTTACACACGTTAATTTTGACGTTCCTGTAGTAGCACTATAAAATTTTTAGTTCTAATTTTAAAATCCTTTAAAATTTTTCTCTAAATTTTAAATTTAAAATTGTTAGGGTTACTCTCCCTATGTCTAAAGTGCTGCAGCGGCTAGTTCTTGTTTCCACACTGTATAGGTGTTATCTGTAATATATAAATATATTCGTATTATTATCCTGTGTACGTAATGTTTTCTTATGTGTTTATATTGTTATTTGTACTTACCCTGTGTAGTCTTCCTGTGTAGGATTTTAAAATTAGAACTAAAAATTTTATAGTGCTACTACAGGAACGTCAAAATTAACGTGTGTAAAATAATCTACAAACCAGACAGTATCAACAAAGTAGATGTTGATAATAATAAGGAAAGTGTTTTAAATGTTAAATTTTGGGCTGGGTGCAGTGTGACAGCAACGTGAGTGTTATACACCTGATGATGGCCGTCTGAGGACGAAACATGTAGTGTAGAGGAGCAAGATCAAGGACACATAATATATTGTTTGCACTTGGGATGGAATTTGTATCATTATATCATTTACACGTTTTATATTTTAACCTTTTACAACAGAGGAATAAGAAACACATCTAAGTAATTCTAGCTCCTCTTATTTCATTACATCAACCTAAAATTAAGAATATTTCTCTATTCTTAATCTTGATTGTCATCTTAGGACAATCTATTGCATAGTGCTCTTAATGAATTGTAAATTTAATTATGGATACAACACTACATAGTGTTAACTTATCTACTGTAGGATAGCTGTGTATCTATGTGGTAATCACCCATTTGATGCTGGTGGACTAGAGCTGAAACCTGTAGTGGGATAATAAAAAAACTAACAAAGAATAAAGCATTGTTGTCACTTGTCTTTACGAGGAATATATATATTTGTAATTTCTTTTAACAAAAATAAATGTTTCAATATATGAAGTGTCCAATTACTTCTGGTAGGGGACTCCAAACAGTTTTAAAAGCTGAAACAGGAAATATTGTTCTAAAATCCTTCAATATTAAATATCTAGTACAATTATGATTTCCTTTGAAGCCTAAACAGATAAAATTCAATTCTGTAACAAGATGATATACTGAGATTATGGTCTGCTGGGATGTTAAGTAATCAGGCTTGGTAGGAAAGTACCAATGTTGCAGAGGAACCTGCTGCCTCCATCTTCAGTGTGGAAGAGCACAATAGCCTCCTACACTGAAGATGGAGATAGGTTCGTCCAAAACACAGTGTCAATACCAAAAGTCCAAAATCTTAATATTCACTGCCATGTGGTTTTTTGTTGATTCCAGTACAATATTTCCTGAGATACAGATGTTATTATGAAAACCTACATAAAAAATGCAATTCATGCATTCTACACTGGGTCTTTAAATCTGTACGACAAGGCTTAAGGAAACAAGGATGTTATACATTCAGCTCACATGTCTGCTTCTATTTTGCAATCCTGGTCCACAGATGGCACTGCAATCACCCCAAGCAGTCCACTCACTAAGGTGGCAGTCACTTGGACACGAAATCAGACAAGGTTCTTCCTCGAGTCCTGAATCCCCTCCACACAGACTGCAATATAATTCATGTTTCATATAATTTTTTTTTGGGGGGGGGGATACCTTCACAATTGTCTCTCCTTCATGATCAACGCCTTCAGAAAAGTGCATTAGATGGAAAGTATACAAAGACAGAAAGAAATGTTCCATGCAAATATTTGAACTTCTAATTTCTATAATTAAACTATATTACAAAAACTGATATAGCTCAGTGGGAGAAGACAAAACCTTGTTCCTGCATATTGGCAGAAACATGGGAAACCTGCTATATCATCAACTGTTTTGGATTACTTCAGAAACAGATCACTCGTAGAGACTCTTTTATGTCTTACTCTGGTCACAATTACATTACTACATAAATTATCACTAGAATTAGTAGCACTCTCATGACAGTCAGATAAAAAATCAGCATACAATTCACTCACAGGACCACACTGCAACTAAGGAGATTATGAATACAATTACCTCCATTCTGCACCGTAATTAAAACCAATGTGGATTTATAGGCTTGTAAGCATGGTTAATCAAATACAAATGACATTACACAAAGTGCCAACATTCAACTAAGATTATCTTTCATACAGAACTATTAGGCTTATTTTGGACTCTATCCTTTGTCTGGTATATAGAAAACAAAAACCACAGTGTTTAGGAGACTGGACCTGTCTCCGTCAACCTATTCAGTTGGGCCCGTTAAAAAGAGCTAGTCTCAAACACTGGATGATCCAGTGAGACAGATCCAGTCTCCGAAATGTTGTGGTTTTTGCCTTCTATATACCAAATGATGGACAGAGTCCAGAATAAGCCTGATAGTGCTGTAGAGCATACAGCATTGTCAGAATCCTTTCAAGTCTATTATCTTTCATGTTTGGACCATACATTTAGACATCCTTTAACATGCAAACAATGGCTGATATCAAAGAAAAGTATTTCATCTTAAAAAATGCAATAATTTTCATGACCAGTACAACACAAATAGCGCAGGAATCATGAGACTTCTCATTAGCTAGCAATGTGACAAATACAACTAAGGCCAGAATAATTATAGTGTAATGAAATGACAAGTGACAATTTTTTAGAGAATCCACATGTAAAGGTAAAAAAAAAAGGGTAAAGTTTTCTCTTTGCTTTACTAATCAAGCACCGCACCATGAAGACACATCAGGGAGTGGAGATACAGCATCACCATTCTTTATTTCAGCATTAGATGCACGTGAGTGGACAGCTTCATCCAGAGGCTTCTTCACCCTTGGCGAAACTGTCCACAGTACCCATTGGATAGGAGGCTGGGTGGGCCCAGTGGCGGTCTGGACAATATGGAGAAGAGAAAAAATCCTGACCCTACAAGGAATCAAACCCCAGCCATCCAACCCATAGCTCGTGAATCCATATAAGTAATTGTTAAATAAACCCAGTGCTTTTCTTTCAGTCAGTATGCACATTACACATACTGGCAAACTGTCAATAGTCATGTATCTGCCAGTGCATAGTATGTACTTCCCTTGAGGTCAAAACAAAACATGGGATTACCAGAAAATATATTTTTTTAACATAATTGCTCAATATACATAAAACAAACACAAATGTACTATAATAAAACAACCAGTGACAAAAATTTTAGAGGACTCATATGCAATGTATCTACATGCTACTATCCATCCATTCATCCATCCCTTTGTCCATTTAATCATCCACACTGCTATCCAAACTGACAAACACCTTGGCTCCACCAGATTCCCATCAGCATCCAAGCACTCTATGCGTCTGAACCTTGAGCCAGTTCCACATACACCAAGAGCAACTCGACCATTTGCAGAAACTGAAGTTGACACTCCATCACCCTCCAGTATGCAGTCTGACCAGGGTCCAGTGGGCTGCAGAGTGTAACGAGCACATGGACAGGGTTGGGTCTCTACTAGGGGGAATAGCCCAGCATCTTTGCATGCAGCTCGTGTTCCTGAGAGTCCTACAAACACAATGTCAGAACTGTTCTCATTATGTACTTGAAAAATGCGAAGGGAACTGTTCCAGCTGTGCTTAGATACTTTATAGTTTTTCCATTCAATGTATGAAATGTTCTGTCCCTCTGCCTATCAGTAGATATTCATCACTGAAATCACTTAAACAATGTTTGCTACACTGAAAGTAAGGCTGCTTTGGGGATGCAGTGGAAAACACAAAACTGAGGGAAATGTTAAATGAAGGAATATTCACATTCAGATTACTGATTTATGATCACTGAAAGTAAATGTTAAATGATGCAAGACCTTAAAATGAGGAACATTAAATGGAGATTTTAGTGTACTATTGTATAGTTGGTTACATTATAATTTGTAAAGCAAAGTCATTATATTTGACATACATTTCAAATCAAACATTTTATATCACTCATTTACTTAGTTCCTTCTATGAAGCAAATGCAATGTTTTATTTTAAAACGTAATTTACAATTACATTTAAAATTCATAATATGTCATGAATATCACATTTCCTGTTTATTTGCTGCAAAATGTTTCGGCCTCACAAGGCCATCATCAGGCAACCATTAATTGGTCAAAATCACTGCACTGCATGTGTTTGCATTATAGAAAGAAGTAAGTGATTGCTGAAATATAAAATTATGAAACATTATATAAATTCTTAGAAATTGCTCAATGTAGAAAAGTAAAAGGTGACGCGAAAAACAAAGAGTAAACCAGAGTAACAAAAACAGTGAAACTAACTTTGGAAAGTGGCACTCACCGATTAGCTGCCTTGTTCTTGTACGAGTAGTACATGCCTGGGTGCATGATGTCCATTCTGTCCACTGAGACAGTACACATGGCCATTGGCAATCTACAAAACAGGGCTCTGACTGGCTAGGAGCGGTCCCATTGCTTCGCTCCAAGCAGAGACTGGGTTCCACCTTAACACTTTGATGGTTCTTGTAGCACCACACAGCTGATAAAAAATTGAGGCTTGCCACATTACAAAATTACTTTAGTTGTCTTCTGAGTTTCTATTTTCTCAGACACGTAGTTAGGGAAAATACTGTCATTATAAAATGCATCACTCTTGGGATTTTAATGGGAAAATATACAGTATATTAGCTTCCTCAGAATTCAAAGAAATGGTTCAGAACAGGAGTCAAAAAATATGTCAAAATCTAATAGGAAGAAAAATATTTTGGTTTCCAGAAATAGGCAGACAAGTGTTTTCTGGCACATTGTTGTAGCTCTTGCCTCTTATGAATGTGCAATATTATTTCTCCCTACTAACATACTGCTTGTCCTAAACGTTTGCAATTGCAGTATAACATGTGACATAATGAGATTAATTTAAAAGAGAAATTAATTGCTGTAACTTACCAATTGTTGATTTTAACTATGGATTGACATTTTCTCTATGAAAGTGACTGAACGAGTTTGCCAGAAATAAGGAAGGCCACTCCCAAACACCATGTCTGAAATTAGCCACCAGGCAACTGTAATTTTTTACTCCTGTTTTAGGATACTATCTACCTCTTTCTCTGTCTATGCATTCATCTAGAAAGGATATTCTTCACACTAATTCACTGATTCTTAACTAATGGCCTAAAACCCCATGGGAGTCATGGGTGGATTACACAAATGTTTTTTATCACTTAGGATTTTAGGTTCTCGGTTATAAATAGGTCAGTCCTCTGGAGTATAATGCCAATATTCTGTTGATAATTGATCGATGATTCAGAGGAACATATCATATCCATCTTTATGGTTGAAGAATAAGGAAGCAAGAAACCAGCATGGTTTTTCTCGCTGCCTACTTCATGCTGGTTTCTTGCGTGGCTTACTCTTCAACCTGGATGATGGAGGTGACATGTTCCTCTGATACACAAGGTGAATTTAAATGGACTCTGCATTGTTATATCTCATAGGCATAGATGCTCATGTTTTATACAATTCTAAGTTTTCCCCTCCTCCAATATAGAGACTGAGATGGTCTTTTACAGCTTCTTTTGAGCAAAGGGGGCTGCAGACTGTTGCAGAAATCAATCTGCTCTAAAGAACGGGTCACCAGAGAATAAATTTTTGAAACACTGCACTAGTTACCTATAAACGTTTGCATCACACACAGCTACTCTAAGAAGTACACAATGGTTTAAAAACTACAAAGATTTTGAACTAGTTTAATTAATTGTTGTGCTGTATTCTTATCTCTTACAGTTTAATCATTGTTTCTATATGTCAATTAGTTCATGAAGCTGTTAGATCACCAAATTTGCGAAGTTCTCTAATCTATCTTGAAGCTAATTAACCTATAAAAAATCCTGCATTTACTTATTACACCATCTCCATAAAATTGCTGAAGGATTCTGTAAATATTGGTGGCATTTTTCTTGAATTGGTGGTACTCTGATCCTCTCTTCTACTAATTTATCTCCCATGTTGCTTCCAAATAAAGCATTGTACTTACTGCACTTCAAAACAAACTGACTCTCAGTGACTGTCTGTCACAAAACTGAAAATCAGTAGTCACATGTTAACTGACCAGTGCTGTCCATTGACATATTGGTTATTAATTGTCAGACCATACGTGTACATCTGCATGTCTAGCCACTCAGCTCTGCTTACCACGTGTACGATAGCCCATTCCACACTCCACTGTTGCTGGAAGTTGACAATCTGACCAAGGACCTTCTCCCCATAAATAGTGACGACAGCGGGCACCAGACAGAGGACATGGGCGTAGCTCTTCCAAAACTGGACAACTTGCCCCACCACCAGAAGGCCACCGAAGCACCACCCGATGTCGTGACTGTGTTGGGGCCACCTCTCCCTCTCGCACCTCACTACTTGCATCTTTGAGAACACAAGAGTTATAATATTTATTTACATTTATCAATAACTTCTACATACTGCCAACATTTACTGTCTCAATATTAATACAGAAACTTTTAATTTTCTGTAATTAAGCTTCTGATTTTAAAGGTATGTCTTAGCAGTTGAGACTCCTTCCTGCACTAGTCTCCAAAGCCTTTATAGATTTAAGAAATGCCACATAAGCGGTGCTAAATTTAAATTTAAATTCAGCTTTCATTAGATATGAAAATGATATTTTCCCCTACCTTGGCATACACATGCTCTTCATAGTTTACAATCACATGTGTAAGCCATGATAGCTCAGTCAGTAAAGTCACTGGCCACAGGCCAGAAGATCAGGCTTCAAATCCTGCAGATGCAAAGTCTTTTCTCTTTGCCACCACATCCAGACCAACTCTGAAGACTAGCTGGCCTCCTGCCTAATGGGCACTGAATGTCTTTTTCCTGTATATGCCATCTTGATAAGAACTTCACAGAAGTCTTCAGTAGTAATATCCCTGCATTTATTTTATTTAGTGATAGCTATAGAAAGTACTGAAAAAAGACTTCATTTTATTTATTTAATAAATATTGTCATGTAGTAATTGGATGAAAGGAGATATGAATTTCAACCTGCAATTGCATAGTTTTATTGAATAACCAATGATATCAAAATGTCATGGGTGTCTTAAACAGGAATGAACATGCATGTATCCTACCTGAATTTAAGAAAATGTGGATGTACTATATACTCTTTTCAGCCATTTCCACTACATGTAAATATATGACTACAGTCATCAAGGGAGAAAGCATGCATTTTTACCATTACAGTAGCTGTCTAGTTAACCTCTGTCACACTCTGCTAGAGACTGGCAAGACACCAATAGACGTGGTACATTATGACACTTTCCGCTCACCTGGCACACATTGCTGGGGACAGGCTGACCACTCTGACCATGGAGACACATGACAATCCACAGGGCAGACCTGCCAACATTCACGATTTGAGACTGGTCTCTGGAGTGGGTGACAACTGGAACACAATCACGTAACATGTTGGAAATGTATCCATTGTTGCACAACTAGACACACAACTATGATACACACTGTCACTCACTTGGAATCTGGCACTCGCTTATCATGTGCCTCCATGCACCACACCTCTCGCTCCTGCACGCCAGCTCCACAGTTACCGTTTCCATTGCTGCTGTTGCCATAGTCATCCAGTTCTGTAAACATTATTGCTAAGTCTTTTCACAGTTTCAGAATTACAAAAAATAAACAATTTGGTTGTCTAACATTAGTGAGTAGGGCAGAAATTTCCAATAATGAATCTTAGTCAATTAATATTATATAGTGTATGATATAAAATTAAAACTTTATAAGCATTTATCCTTTGTTTTGCTGTCATATTTTGATGTCAGAAAATATACAATATTATATAATAACATAACACAGTGGCACCAAGTAAAAGATTACTGCCCACTGAGAAAGAAAGACTTTAGTAACTCAATCTAAATTAATGTAACAGTTCTTAAGGGAACACCCTGGCATATATTGGGAGTTTTAGACCATAAACTAGTGGATTAGATTATGGTAAGAGAAACAAGTTGGTCAGATATGGAAATAAAAATAGCTATATAAATATAATGCTATGCCATAGCTATATAGCTATATAATTAGCAGTCTTCTAAAAATTATTATGTAGCATGGCATTACGTTCCATTATTTTTGTAAGGTGAAAAAGGGGTAAAGAGACTGTAATCATAAAAGCTGACTTCCATCAATTAAGTAGCCATCATGTATTAACATTAACTGGCATCACAAAACACGACAAGTTGCAGGCTTTCTATAATAGAACCATAACCGTTAACACTTTACCTGGGTAAATCTGTACATCACAAATAATATGGCAGGGATCTCTAGGAATAAAACAGGGATGTGATGAAGACAATGACTAGCTGAGGAGACCCACATCTTGGCTTGCACTCAGAAGGATGGTGAGGGTCTCCTATTCTCTGTATTCACAAAGGGGTGGGTAGAAAATGTGACATTATGTAAAATTTTAATAGGTAAAGATTAAAGTGCCCCACCAATGGTATCTCCACCTTATCGTGGTGGTGGGATTTGAGAGCTCCTGAGATCCTGGGAGCTATGCTGGCGGTAGCATAGCTACTGGTAGAGCCACCCATGCCAGACAGGTCAAGGGGTAGGAGCCAGGCAGAGAGGGATACCCTGGTCCTCCAGGTTGGGGGTTGGGCGTGAGACTAACGACCTCACACTGTAAAAACTAAATTGATCAGAAATCCGAGGAAAGAGTAGCCAGACGGACCTATTCAAGACGACCTGGAAAATGTTTAAAGGATTTGAGAATTGGATCTTGGTATGTATTATCTCTTTACAGAGCCAGAGCACTAAAAATGCTACTTGAACAACTAGATAGCTATAAACTAGATATCACTGCTCTACAAGAACTGAGGTGGTTGGGTAAAGGAGTCATGGAAAAGAGGGATCATGTTGTATTCTATAGTTGTCAGAAGAAGAGTCACATGTTTGGAACATGTTTTATTGTTAATAAAAAAAGGAAGCATCTTATTTTAGACTTCCAGGCAAAATCTCACAGAACATGTAGGCTACAAATTAAGGGAAAGTTTTTTAACTATAGCCTTATTTGTGCACATGCCCCAAC
>NW_019719366.1:256650-257875 GCF_002891405.2 Cryptotermes secundus | reverse complement strand
CGAATGATCAGATTTTCAATATTCGACAGGTCCTTGAAAAGTGTAATGAATTCCAAATTGAAACACATCATCTTTTCATTGACTTCCAATCAGCCTATGACTCCATAGATAGAGATAGTCTTTTTGTGGCAATGGAAGAGATGCACATTCCACGGAAGATAATCACCTTAGTCAGAGAAACTATGAAAAAGACCCAATGCCAAATTAAGATTCAAATATGTTGTCCAGCCCCATAATAACTAGAAATGGAGTTTGACAGGGGGATTCCCTAGCCTGCCTTTTGTTCAATATAGTATTAGAGAAGGTAGTTAGAGATGCAGGCATCAACACAAGGGGAACTATATTCTATAAGTCAGTTCAAATTTTGACATTTGCAGATGATATTGATATAATTGGTAGAACACAAAAATCTATGAAAGAAGCTTTTCTTAATTTGGAAAGAGCAGCAAAAAAGATGAATCTACAAATTAACCAAAATAAAACAAAGTACATGTCGGTAACCAAGAAAGACTGTGCTAATGGACCTACATATTGTCACATATCGGGCGTATCNCATATATTGAAATTTGCTTATATAAATTTGTGGTTGTATGTAGTTGCACTTACCTTGGGTCAGAAGTTAACTGTAAAAATGATATCAGTGATGAAATAAAAAAGTGTGTACTTGCGGTAAATAAATGTCTCCATGGTAGTTACTATAGGATTCTGACGATGGTGTATAACACATTGATATATTGGGTTTCTGGACTTTATCCATCGTCCTAGGACGATGGATAAAGTCCAGAAATCCAATATATAAATGTCTCCATGGCCTTAGGAAACACCTGAAACCCCAATTAATACCCAGGAAAACCAAAACTATGATGTATAAAGTACTTATAAGATCAGTGCTATCTTATGCCTCTGAGACCTGGCCACTGTCAAGATCGGATGAAAGACTGTGAAGTATATTTGAATGGAGGATCTTGAGATATATCTCTGGACCAGTGGAAGAAAATGGAATATGGAGGAAGAGGTATAATCATGAGCTATACAAACTATTTAATGAACCAAACATTATTGGATTTATAAAGGTGAAAAGGCTTGAATGGGCTGGGCACATAATACGTGCCAGCAAGAATAGAATGATTAAGAAAATGCTTAATACCAAACCAGAAGGAAATAGGAGAGTGGGAAGACCAAGATTAAGATGGGAAGAATGTGTGTGGCAGGACATAAGAATTTT
>NW_019719366.1:252060-256500 GCF_002891405.2 Cryptotermes secundus | reverse complement strand
GATGATGATGATGACGAAAGATTAAATTGAGAAATTCATAAGAGAGAAGTTTTTACACTTTGCTTTGCCAGTGAAGCAGTTCAGCTGGTGGGTCACATTCTGACAGGCCTGCCACAATCTAATTTGACAGATCCTTATACTCTGGTACTGTCATATATAATTCATACTATATTAAGCCTCACTGTCCTCTATTGTGCACAGCATATCAGGCCTGCATGTCACATGTTATCATCTGATATATTCAGTTACTAAGAAATGCTAAGACTAATTTTAAGATATTCTGTAAGTGTTTTGTTGCAGTGAAAGACAGAAACCTGAATTTTCAATGCCATCTTTCATAATTAATAATTGTGACATGCAAAGCCGATATGTACTGCTGTTCCTTTGCTGATAAAAGTCATTGAATCATCCAAATGATTCAGAATTCTATCCCCATTTCAACGTTCAAGTTTGTAAAGAATCATACATGGTAAATGCTTACCCGGTTCAAGTGTTGTCAAAGAACTTGTATTGAACCTTTCAGATGGTGGCAAGGGGTGACAAGATTGCCAGGGTAGAGCCAACCAGCTGTAACCATGACAACTATGTACATTGCAAGGCTCCATCTGCAACATTTCATCTGGATCTGGGCAGCCATGACCCCCTGTTGCATGAAACATTGAATGTGTGTATGAGTGGATTTAGGGGTGCATCAGAATCGATGACTATATGAACATGGATAAAACCCAGATTAGATAACCTGGCACCCAATATAAAATGGATTAGAAGTAGACATTGTTAGACAGTATAAAATACTGAGAAATAAATACACTGTGAGACAGGTATTATGATAGCTAATAAACTCTGGAACACTAGCCAATGTAATGGATTCTTGCATTTCCTAGAGTAATTCATGTGAAACACAAAATTACCAAAGAAAACAAAATTAAAAAGTGCATACTGGTATATATAAAATCCAAGAAATTCTTATCCTTATGAACTAAATCCCTTCTCTACTGTGGACTGGATTATACTGTCACATGCAAGTACCAGCTACATATTATGTTGCTATATCATTTGTTTATGGATTATTTAAAAATGCTGTATGTAGTTCAGACTATGTGGTGTCCAGTGATAGGTTGATTACCAAATAATGAACTTTAAAGAGCTGTGATAGAAAGTGGTCAAAGCCTAATACAGAGGACTATCCTTGTGTTAAATGAAGCAGCTAAGGAAAACCTAGAAAACCCCCAGTCAGGACATCTGGTCATCAGGTTATGTGGGTTGAAATCTTTTACCAAATATGCAAAGTATTGTGCCATCAATTATTTATTTTGAATTTTCACAGCAAACAGACAATAAAAGAAACTTAGTTTTAAAGAAAAAAATTATATTTGTATAAGTTCAGGTATAAAGCTGTACATTTATAACAATAACATGCCAAGATGATAACTGACATTACAAGAGTATAAAGTGATATTTCAGACATAACAATTTTCCCTTTATCACTACCTGTACAGGGGAGTATCATCAAAGTAATCTCTTTCAACCAATTTTAGTCACAGACCACAATGCTGTAAATCACTTTCTGAAAGTCCTTTCATTGTTGCTATCACTGCTCTCAATTCTTTCAATAGAATAAAGAGGAGAGTTATTTTCTATAACATTTTGAGTTATGGGAAGACTATAAAGTCAAATGGGGCAAGATTTATTAAGTTACAGCACTGATATTTGGTCTGTGCTCAAAAAATTCTGTACAGAAAGTTCTGAGCAGCAATCTGCATTGTGATCACACAAAGTCAACTTCAACAGCCAACTATTCAACTTTACTTATTAAATGAACTGCTTCAAACATTCCAAATATTGAAGTTACTTGTAATATTTGTATGTCTATTTGCTTTGGAAAAATAAGCTATTTTAACAGTAATAGAAAAGAACGGAAAAGAATTTTATTAACAGCCATATATATTATAAACTTCTTATCATGTTTTGTAAAAGGACGATAAATAGGCTTCATGCACTGCAAAGGATACCATTGTGAATTTTGTACACTACAATATGAAGCATATTCTTTGCAATGTTGTTTAATTTTAGATTGTATGGATTTTTCAATTGGTGACTTTGTTGTGTTGTTTTTCTCCTTCAAATGTTTGAACATAGGTATTGTTGATGGCAGGACACTGAAAAGCAAACCTCATGACAGGGCATAAACGTACATGAAGATTTCACCCTCTCTCTTTCATGCAATAGCCCAAGTGCACGCACACACACACACATATGCACAAATATGCAACATATCAAAAGTCTACTCTTACTTATAAAGTGGGAATTGAGAAAAATGATGACTCATGATGGCTCACACCTACCTTCACCAGGAGGTGCAATCACAGTGCGGTTACGATGTCTCAGAGCCATCTGTCGAGGAGATGAGCAACTGTGACTACAAGGACTCCAATCAGACCAGAGTGAGAGTACACAATCATATGGGCAAGGAAGCAGGCATAATTCCTCTGTAATTGGCTTCACTTGGCGACGAGCACACACAGAGTCCTCCACAATTCCCTGTGCACACACATATAAGTGACATACATTGCAACCATGCATGACTAACTTCCCTGATAAGTCTCTATTTATTGATCTGTGTATGAAATTTCCAATTGCTATAAACTTTCAAGTTTGCTATGTCAGAACTAGAACCTGGACTTTATCCAGAGCAACATGAATCCAGTGCAATTCAACATAAATCACACTATCTTTACTCACACATATATTTCCACATGAGAGTGCTTAAATTTTTGTGGTACTTCATGAAATCAGCACTGAGTACTGGCACCATGTTTAAAAAATATGGATTGATAAAGTCTGTATATTTTTCCAAGCAAACTCGTCACAGATTGTTTAATCGTCATGTTATTTCATCAAATTCTTTCATCTGCTGAGGTTATACGGTGTTCAATGACAAGGGAACACAGTCATGAGTAGTGAATAGTAAGGATTTCGAAGGAATTTGTCAGAGACAAATTCGAGTTATTGTCCTGGCATTCATCTAACAAGGATGACCACAAGAACGCTCAGTGAGATTAGCCAGTTACTTGGCTGATATTAAAACCAGAGATATTCCAGATATGAGACTACAGAATTACCACTGCATAAACTTGATTTATACCAGAATTTAAAATATATTTCTTGAGGTTAATATGTGTGATTACTCACTCCATAGATTGAGCGACAGGTGACCTCACGAGTACGCCTGCCTTCTCCACATTTCTTCATCCCAGGGCCCAGCTCACAAGAGCTCCAGTGTCCTTCTACCCAGCTGTGGCATGCTGGCTGTGGACAAGACTGCACCTCTCTTGTACTGGGACATGCCAGGCCTTGTGAGCTTGCCATGACTTCAATGTTGCGTCGCCTTTCACGATAGCCTGTAAGTTAAATAATAAAATGCATAAAAATATAGACTGATAATTTATAAAATTCAATACTCATTTATGTACATGTTAAGCAAATTAAGTTTCATAAACATATATCTCTAACAGTCTCACACATATAGTTCTTCATCAACTCATCACTGAGAATATTCTATGTGCTTCATCATTGTCTTAGGCTCTTTCTCTTCTAACTGCAAACTGCAAGGAATTTTTGTGACCTTGCTAAGGCTTTTGACTGTGTTAATTATGAGATATTGACATCTAAACTAGAGTATTATGGTGTCTGGGGTTGTATATTAAACTGGTTCAAATCATATCTATTGGATAGAAAACAGAGAGCGTACATTAAACTAATGATGGTCAGGACTATTTCTCATCTTGGGAAAGAGTTGAGCAAGGTGTTCCTCAGGGGTCGGTTTTGGGACCAATTCTATTTATTATTTACATTAATAATTTGCCTCCATATATTAATAAACTGGCTAAAGTTTTTCCTTCTGCTAATGATACCACTATTTTGGTTACCGGTAATAATCATGCTGAGCTTAAGCATAAAGTCATGGGTACACTGTCTCTTATTGTAAATTGGTTCACAGTAAATAAGTTGGCCTTAAATATCACTAAAACTAATATTATTAGATTTGCTCTAAAACAGTCTTATAACTCTCTGACAGTTGCTAGCAGAAATTTTTTTATGAAGTTCCTGTGATAAAATTTTTGTTTCTGAAAATTGATAAAAATTTGGATTGGAAGAGTCATGTAGAGCATATTGTCCCTAAATTTAGTTCAGCTATTTTTGTAGTTAGGAGTTTATCTTATTTTATGAGTAAAAAAATTTTATGAATGGTGTATTTTTCTTATTTCCACTCTATTCTTAAGTATGGAAAAATTTTCTGGGGCAACTCAACAAATAATATTAGAGTTTTTAAATTACAAAAAAAAAAAAGTGATAAGGATTATATCTGGAGTGGGGCCTAGAGACTCATGTAGGGATCTTTTCAAGATATTGAATATACTGTCATTGTCATGTGAATAC
>NW_019719366.1:172761-251845 GCF_002891405.2 Cryptotermes secundus | reverse complement strand
TCTTTATATCTTATGAATAATTCCTTTTATACAGTTTCTGAATATGTGGAGCATAACATAAACAATTAGTTTTAATTATTCTGTTATCTGTGTGTTTGTTTAAATTTTTTGTATTTGTTTTGTNCACTAGGAAGTGCGGTAGTCAAGAAAAACCGGTAGGTTGAGGACAGGCTATTGACGTCAATGACATGACGAAGAACTGGTGTGGCTAGTAGGATTCTCTTGAGGGAAAGGATGTTCCACGTGTCGAGATTGTTGAGAGCGATAAAGACCATATGATGTGTACTAAGTAGGGGGGGGGGACGGCCAGAAAATCCAAGATCTTGAGGTCAATAGCACTAGGAAGGCGGTAGGCAAGAAGAACTACACGGTGCCTAAACCCAGAAGACAACTTTCTTCATTGTCATCGCCGTGAAAACCTCAAAACTTACAAAGTTTCTGAAAAGTTTTCCATTGGTATTTATGCAATCTTTACACAAATTTCATGAAATAAAAACAATACACTTACAGTCCACAGCTAGTCAAGAAACAGACTGTCTTTTATGAAACCAGAAAGTTTATTATTTTATTCACAGTAACCCACCATTGCAGTATACACTTAGCTTGATGAATCCAATCTGCATACACTCACACAAGAAGAACAATTAAAAATATTAGGCCAGCTGAAACAGAGATCTTTAACATAAATGAGAACTGTAAACTGTTTCTCATCAGCTTGGAGAGGTAATTTATCCAAGAGAAGTGGGTGACTGTATTTTTCAAATTTTGGATGCACTATCACATTTTTGACACCCATTATCAATATATTTAATTGTGTATTTTATACATTCATCAATCCATTTATGCTGATATGGTAGTTTCTAAGTTTTGTACTTGACTACCAGTTAACATTACCATGTTCCTCCCACCACACAATGCATTCTGAAGTGTTAGCAGTATTTTAAATTGAGAAATATGAGTCAGAATAACATCAAACATTTCTTCAGAATACAACACCCCCCCCTCTCCAACTACATGGGTTCTGTCACTTGTATCCAGTGTTTCCAACTGTAATATTTGATTTGCAGCCAGTACCTTTAGCAGGTGGATCTCCAAATAAAGGACATTCCAGAGGCATGCATGGCCCCCAGGGCTCCCACTGCCCTACCTCACAGTCACGTGGACATGCAACCTCACACCTGAGAGGAAAATGAAATTTGACAGATATTTCATACATAAATAAGAACAACACAGTAGAGAAGAATACAATATTTATACCATGTTTCAAAACATTGATGGTAGGTAAATTTGTGAAAGAAAAGCGTAATTATATGTAGCAGAGGATGTCATTCGTATTAATAATACTGCTCTCATCATTCTCCTTATTGGATCTCAACCACATTTTGTAACATCTTCTAGTACCCTCTTAATTAGCTATATGTCTAACTGTCCATATGTTCTTTGATCCAGTTACAGATTAATTATTAAAGACTTCTAATTCTTGGATTCTGTGAACCTTTTTAGGAAGATCATGTTACTGGAGACCATCTTACATTTTAATATGTTTTAACTTAGTCTTCAAGTATACCAGTATGGTGGAGTGAAAACTGTTAGTTAAAGCTACATCTTTTCTGTCAGTTTAAGAGGGACCTCTACTGCTGGACACTTATGAGCAAAATTATATGAAATCATTATAGTTTAAGTTATTCCTTTATGACGTGTAAGAGAAATGCTGAGTGTTAAAAACTATAGTGCAACTTCTTCTACAGGACATTATTCTTGCACCTCACATGGTACACTGCAAGACCTCAGTTCCTTTATGCAAAATTCTGAATAATGTTGGCAGTTCTCACAGTCTTTGAAAAGATTTGTAACTTCTGAACTGCTGATAATATTTACATGTTACTTTTTGAGATATGTATTCTTACATACAGTTCAATAAAATTATCTTATGGGTCATTTCATGTGAAGTCATCCAGAGAGGTCGCTTACCATTTTTAAAAAATTCATATTTTGTACACTTATTTCCACATACTTTCAGTCTTCAAAAATATTTAAAAAAAATTGTAATCCGCTCGGTTCTCCCGGTACAGCGTTTTTATAATGCGAAAAACGCTTTTTTGTCTCAAATGGAAGTTTGCGTTATCTTCTATATTTCGATAACCATTGAAGTTAGAGACTCCAATGAAACCCCAATTTGTTCATGATATGGACTATAAATCATATTATTACAAGGTTTCACTCAACTCACTTCCTCTAGGTCTAATTAAGCTCGAAACTTACCTATCGATTTTGGGAAAAAACGCTATTTTTCACCTTCAAAAACCAATGGGAGGGGGAAAGTATCATATCTGTGGTTTCTACCCTCTGTTGTTTCCTACGTGGGGAATATAGTCACGTAGGTTGAACCCCATACCTAGTTTCCAGAATTTTCCAGGAGTTTTAAAACTTTGCTCTGTGACCAAAATCGGCCTTTTTAACATCTCATATCTCCGGTGGAGAAGCTCCGAAAAATTTGAAATTCATAACAAATAATGCTCTATTCTAGAGTAACTTGGAGTTAAAATTACAACTCTGATATTCAACTAATAGCCAAGTTAATTAGACCTAGAGGAAGTGAGTTGAGTGAAACCTTGTAATGATATGATTTATAGTCCATATCATGAGGAACAAATTGGTTCATTACTGGAGTCTCTGACTTCAATAGTTATCGAAATATAGAAGATAACGCAAACCTCCATTTGAGCCAAAAACGCGTTTTTTCGCATCATAAAAACGGCTGTACCAAGAGAACCGAGCAGATTACAATTTTTTTAATATTTTTGAAGTGTGGAAATATGTGTAAACAAGTGTACAAATTATGAATTTTTTTAAAAATAGTGAGCGACCTCTCTGGATGACTTCACATGGAATGACCCTTATGCAGAAGACGTTGAAGCACCATGGCTGACAATCTCACTGAACTGTTTTTATAAATTTTGGTTGATAATGTACTTATTGGCTTGAAAATGATAACAGTATGACAAATGGATAAAGAACAGTGGTCATTTATATACTAAATGGACTTTGAGTTAATGCCCATAGAGTGTATTTCTGGGTTCACATAATCATCAAACTAAACTGCGACTATATTTCTAAAAAGCACTAGCTAAGTGATCATTTTAATCAAGATACTGTGTTCTCTATAATGGACAGAATGGATTTTTAAATATGTATTGTCTACATGAAGTTCACAATATACTTGATACTGGATTTATGAGAATATTTCACCACTATTTGCCCGTTCGAAGAAAACCATTAAATTTTGTAAAAGCAGAAATGACTAGTTCAAAAAGATGTACAAACACAATGTTGGTACTGACCTTTGTACAGTTGGCAATGGTTCCAAAGATTCACACAGTTCATCAGACACAGGTTGGCTGCCCTGACTGGCCTGCACACATGTGACTTCCCGAAGCTGTACACCACCACCACAGCCTACTTCCACTAGTTTTGAGCCCAAAGCAGGTTCATCAGACGTCAGGACACATGGACTCCACTTTGAGGCCAGCCAGCGATATCTGAAAGAAATATATGAATATGACAGATTCCTCATTAATAGGTTCTTCGTTTATATAATGATGAAGATTTGTGAACCAAAGTTCAGGAAGTTAACCACTGGCTTCTCATCATGAAGATCTAGGTTCAATTCCAGATTAATTCATGTGAGTTTTGTGGTGGACAAATTGGCACTAGACCAGGTTATTCTCTAAGTAGTTTCACTTTCTTCTGCCATTTATCATTTCATACATTCTTCATTCTTTTTTCTATCATCCAGGGTGGGAATAGTAGGCACATTTGCAGACCGCAGGATCAAGGGACTCAGTCTTGTTCCACACCCAGAATAAGAAAAAATAGAAATGATAAAATAATTATGATATTGTCACGTGTTGGGTGTGTGACAGACGACAAATAATTTTATGCCATATCGAATATAACGAATTTAATTCCCATTCGCTCATTCACGTATACAATTCACAATTACACAATTACTGCCATCGGCAGTATCACAATCACTTCCTCCAGTGAAGGCTAGACTGCAACTATCTTCAGCGGCTGCTATATTTCAACTGCTCGTGACTTGTAACTGGCTCAGTACTCACTCACTACTGAGTAGTGTTCGCTGCTCCTTATTTAGCCTCAGCACGGACAACACAGAAAACAGTTACGTGACAGGTACCGCTGCTGCCTGACGCCGTGTTTACAGGTGTTGCTAGCAATGCTGTCGGGAGTTGTTTACGGCTGGGCAGTAACCGCGGTATCCCTTGGTAACAACACCGCGGCAATGGTTGCCTGACACAGTTGCTCCTCTGTTACATCATTGCGGGGAGGGGGTGTTTACCAAGCGTCGCATGATAATGGAAGGGGTGGGGGTATGTGACGTCACTCATGAGACTGCAGAGTTCACGTGACCCCTACTTCCCATTGCGCCATCCACATCACACTACTCCCTTCTAAAGGTTGTTCGTCCCAAACAGCCTAACGGTACATCCCCGTTCCTTTTTCTTCCTGTTGCTGTGCTTGCTGTGACTCCTGTTGTTTCAGCTACTACTCTTGCAGAGACTATTCTCCGTCCGTTACATCTGCTCCCCTCTTAAGACCAACTCGTGTCAAGCGGCTTCCTGTTAACTTTCCAGAAGATCCAGTTGTATCACATTCACTCCTTCACTTTCTCTCTTGCTCATTCGTTCTCTCTGGGGAGGCCAGTGTTTCTAATTTACCAGCTCCTTCTGTGCTCTGCTTCTTTCTTGTTTTGGACAGGGTCGACCCCTCCACAAGGTCCAATCCTTGATCATGTCTTCTGTCAGAAGTTCCTTATGTCGACATAACAGCACTTGAAGTGTGGTCTGCACTTGCTGACGTCATCGTTCCTCCTGGTCTTCCCGCCACTTGCTGGTCCGAGACCGTGGCGCAACAGTGCGCACTGCTGTTTTCTCTACGCTGTTACGGACACCTCGCATGGTTGAGACTCGTCATAAGGCTGCTTGCAGAGACGGTGTAGACAATTGTCAATGGACAATTCCTTTCTCCAGCATCCGAAGGTTCCCTGGGTAGTTTCCTTCTTGAAGGCTTCCCTCCTGCATTGTGCCACTGCTGCACAGCGGAACACCTTCTGGTTGGTTTGTGTTTTCTGTGCCACTTTTGCACGGTGGCTCGTCCCTCCACGGACGACAGCAGATTTCTTCTGGGGTCCACAATTTCTCCTTTCTGAGTTCTTCATATTTTGCTGGTTTCGGTCCCTATGCCTTTTCTTCTTCGGTTCTCTGACTGGCATTACTTCGGCGTCTTCTACGGGAACCTCTTCTTGTTGTGCCACCTCAGGTTTCGTGTCCACAAACCTAACTTTATATAACGTGGTTTGAAGAATAAGAGGCCAATATTCAAACATACTATTTTTTTGTAATTGAATATTTTCATTGTTTTAACGTTCATAACAGTACAGGTACTGTAGTAAAGTGAAGTGGGACTTAACTCAGTAACTCACTTATTCGCACAGAGCTGGAGCTGGTCACGATCTGTGGTGTGTCTTGTCTCCAACAGATGGGGACATGGCTGCCCATCACCTTCTTGTAATCTCACCACCTCACGTTTCCGCTCATGGATTTCAGGACGAATCTAGAACAAAGTAGGAGAACAGGTAATGAAAATGAAAAATACTGATTTGTCCTCATATACATTACCTGAAACTGTTTGTTTCAAAAACACAAAAGTCAAAATGAAATAACTTAGATAAAATAGTTTCCTACATGCAATAAATAGCAATTTAATTCATTCACATTTAGATAATAAGAATATTGCTTTTCAAGAACAATTAATAAACATTTGTTAACTATTTTATTTGTTATGGAACTGTTTAACTTTTTATAACTTGCTAACTAATTAATGAAGTGTCTGCAGAGAACATACCTGTAGTAGATTTGAAAGCTTTACTACTACAGCAATTTTAGGCCCAGAAATAATAATAGTGATTCTATCAATGGAGTTTTAAAACATATGAAAGTGTACATTGTATTGATTGTGAAAATGAAGATGAAGCCATTTCCCAGGAGAACTTTCAGTCATAACTAACACTTTATTTCTTTGGTTTATTTAATTGAATTGTTGAGGTGTTGAAAAACAAAAGTAAATACATTTCAAGTGACTGTATTATTTTCTTTCTAACAGTAATGAAATAAACAGAAGGGACATATGAAATGTTTACTTAAATATATCTTATGATCTTCATGGAAATGTAAGAAACCAAACAGCCATATACATTAACAGTGTTTCATAATACATACATAAGAAATGATCTACAGTTTTACTTTTACTGCACAAAATCTGTGGATATTTCGACACAAGATAATTTTAGGAATGTATATAAATGACAGTATTTCAATTTCAGGATACAGTACTTGAATTTAACATCATTCTTCTTTGCAAATAATTCTATATAATGTTATATCACAGTATCAAGTCATAGAATGATTTGTGAATAATGAATAGGAAAGGATGTGAAAGCAAACAGTCATGGCCTAATTATTTTCTTTATTGTTCTATTCTGTCAACACAATTATTTTTATTGATATACCATACACTATAATTTTATTACATGTTTTGGCCTTTTGGCCATTGTCATATATATTAACGTAATTTACATTCATCTTCAGCTCATCTGTTGTTCTTTGCTACACTGGACAATATTTTTATTTAGGAATAATCTTCTAGTTACTGTATACTACCTTGGAATTTGCTTACAGTGACTGAGGAAAACCGCGAAAAACCTTGGTCAGAATACCCACTTTTCTACAGCATTTTTTTTTCCTGTGGCACTACAGCCCCAATTTGGGCCTAGGCCTACCTCCATGAAACTCTCCATTTCACTTCGGTTTACTAGATCTTACACATGCGGTAGGACTCCTTGGGTGAGTGATAAGCTCGTCGCAAGGCCTCTACCTGTAGACAAACACAGAAAAATGCACACAAACATCCATGCCCTGAGTGGGATTCGAACCCATGATATTTCTAGAGCATTACTGCTATACAAATCTTCTTGGCCATGTCACAGAATACAGTATCTTCATAGTCACCAATGTAAGAATCTGAAATACCTGGCATTGAACAATTTTAGGTGCCTCTTTTGATGATTAATCAGAATAGATAATGATCGAGGCAGTATTACTAAGAGCAATAACAAATGTATGTTTTAAGTGTATTTGGTGTTTTGTGAAATTCCCTGAAATCCTTGTAACCTAACTCACATTTCATGATAAATACTTAAGTTCTTTCCACATGTCATATATTAACACTCACAAAATTAAAAAAGAAAAACAAAAACTAGTTGCTCTTTCTGAGCTAGTATATACTTACAGGACACAGATTTGGCAGTTATGAATAGTCAGAGTATGATCTTCTGTTATATGACACCATGCAGTCTGGTAAATAGATTCCAGTGTCTGGGGCTAATCTGTTGTCTCTATCTTCATGGTATAAAATCTTGTTTTTAGAATATCACACTGCCAATAAAATATTTTTTCCACAACACAATCCTTCTTCCCACTCAAAACTGAGTACTTATATATTGCAACAAATTTGGTCAACATATTGCTAGGCAACAGCTCTGTAAACACAGTCCAGTACGCTTCAGTAGAGGAAGCTGTGTTTTCTGTGTCTGCCGTGATATCACACAAGCGTAGGCAGTGATCATGTGACATGCGTTTCCTGTGATGCATGTCCGTTCTGCGGCTATATAAGTAAGAGTCTAGGAGAGTTCAAGGCAGTTACAAGTTATGAGTGAGTAGTGGCGGAAGAAGCATGCAAACAAGAGGACAGCAATAAGCTGGAGGGGTACAGCAAGCAAGCAGTAAGCTGGAGGAATGCAAAAGAGTACAGGAAGTCAACCTGTGAAGATTTAGTGTGAGAGGAAGACTTCATATGTGCTGTAGAACAGTGATATTGGGAGTGTGTGATTTAGTGGGACTTTTATAGTTCCTGTGTTATAAATTTGTGAAGACTAGTGCAGATAGGTTGAAGAGCTAAGCATTGAGTGCTTTGTAGAGTAAAAATCAGCAATAATGTAATAATTAATTGTAATTACAAACTGTAGGTTGTTAATAAATCTCGTTAACAATCCAAACCCACCTCTTAGTCACTGATACACATGACAATATTCTGCTACTTACTTTTCCTGAAGAAGCCACGCATCCATCCTGAGTTCGAACCCAGGCAGACCACTGGCTCACAACACAGTCTTGGGCTACAACACAGGGGCGAACATCAGAGGGCATCTCACTACGACGAGCTTCTTCATTTAGACACAAGCTGAAAACAAGAAAAAAAAATTATAAGCATACAGGCTATGATCTTGCAGCAATATATATGTAGCCAAATAAAGACCCAGAAATGTGAGTATGCTCTGAATGGTGACAGTTCAGTGAGTTGTGAAATGTCATCATGAAAAATTTATTTGCATTTTGCTAGGGGTAAAACATCCACAAGCTGTTGGAAATTGCTACATGACATCCAAAAATGTCTGAAGGATTTTATGTTCTTAGTAAGCTTTCTGTTTGGAAGAATTTCATGCCCCCAAAATAAGGGCTTATACTTCTTCAATTTGTGAAATGCAGTATACATGGGATCTTAATGACTACACTTGCAATTCTATAATCTCCATTTCTTATGGGCTCATTGAATAACGCCTACTTCAGTCGCTGACTGAATAGCACTCCTTTTGTATCTTGTGTTGGGATTTAAATAATGCAAAAAGATCTGAGGAATGAAACCTTGGGAATAAATTACCTGTCATTTACAAATTTTCTCTGACTTACAATTATGAGATTCAACATTTCAAATCCATGCCACTTCCTGGAATTTCCAGTTTTTCTTATAATGAAGCCATAGCCTTTGATATGTGGATGTAGTTTCATGCATTGATTCACCCTCAAATTGCTGTAAAAATAGTGACTGGCCAACTCAATGTACTTCCTTTCCATTGCCAACAGAAGATCTGACACTCCTCAACTACTCGTTATAAAGAAGTGAGATTTAGCATACAGACCTACATCCTTCACATGACTCACATTTTCTCCATCAGACATATATGAACAAAAATTTGTAGTAGGTTGAAAATGACACCACATTTTGAAGAAGCTACATAAAAACTATGTTTCTTGTAACTGTCTGGATTCAAACTCAAACCTCTTGGAAAATATTTTTTTATCCCTTCTTTATTTCCTACATTCTGTTGGTACTTGAACCTTCAACTTACGCCAATTAATACACAAGATATCTGAAAATAAGAATAGTCACAATAGCTTCCTATCCACCTAATCTAGCCTTGATGACTAGACTCCAGATGGGTCTGATGCAGTTCACTGAACAATGCCTGAGCTGAGCTGAGCTGAGGTGAATCAGTGCACAAGTTCCTGAAATATTTTCTCAGTCATCACTCTGAACCCACTATTCAGAAGCAGTTCTGCACTTCATTTGACAATATGCTCGTATAATCTGAATGTCTATGTGTGAAGTGTTCCAGATACTTTCTTGCTCATATACTGTCCAACATATGGCATTCAATCTAATTAATTACTTACCTTATATCAATAATTGCACCGCGGGAATCCCGACATGATACTTCCCTTGTCTGGTAACCGACCTGTGGCTGAAATGTGAAGTAGTTCTCGATGCTCTCAGTAGAGGTTCCACCAAGCACAGGAGACACAGGATACACATCATTGTTGTTATTGTTGTTAGTAATACTGCTTCCAGGGATGTAAAGGGCATCGTGATCACCTTGAACCAATGACATGCATAAAAAGAATTCTCTTTTAAAAATACTACTGAGGCATTCTAAGTTTTGTCAGATCAATCTGTCCTATTATGCAGAAAACTAGCAGTGATAGTAATATTTCTTCAAATTGGAAAGGCACAGGTTTCTGTAGGGACTAAAATGTCATATTTTCAAAACTAGAAGTTGATGAAACTTGTTTTAATTGAATAAACTTAATGACTTCAATGTTTAACATTGATGTAGAAATTTGATTGTCCCCCCCCCCCAAGTAACTTTTATTAAGTGCAATTTTAACACCAATAAATCAATTCAAAGAATAAAACACGATTTTCTTATGGTAATATATGAAGTGTCTCATTACTAGTTATTGCACGTTTAATTGCTGCGTTAACTGTTAACAGTTTTCCTTGGATAGACATCGGGTAACAGATAAGTATGGGGCATAGGTGGAATGATAAGTGATAGGGGAAATCCGAAGACCGCAGATAAAACTGTTCCATGGTGCCACTTTGCCCACAAGTGCCATATAGATTTTCCTGTGATTGAATGCAAGACCCTTCAGTGATAAGCTATGTCACATGTTGATATTTATTGAATAATGCATGACCATTTACTAATCAGTAGTCTGTAAACTTCCTGAGTCACATATGTATAATACTAAATGCCACTGTAATTAACTTATGAGGAGCTAATGAGAATTTCACAGTTAAAAACATGTCTTCATTAATACAAAATAACATTACAGAAAGACCAAATACTTCCAACTATTACAGACTAATACAAGTACTGAAGTTACAAGTACTGAATTCATGACATCATCGAAAAGCGGTCATGTACATACATACACCTGGGTCTGGCACAGCAGCACAGGGGAAATAAGAGACCACCTGAGAATATTTTACAACTCTTTTTTAGACTTACATTGAGTAAAAATAATTTGTTACTCTTCTGTTCTATCATGGCCATTAATTGACAATAATCTAAACATTGTTATGCAGCAACGTAACTAAAACTCTTTTCAGAGTTATGACACTAATGTCGGTCTTCGTCAGTATCTAGGAATTTCATGTTTTGTCACTTTTGAGAAGTCTGTTAACTGGGTGGGGAGGGAGGTTTTCTCATCTTCTTGGGGAGCATTTGGGCTTCTACCAGGGCCTGTGTGTATCTTTCAATTTAAAAATATTTAACTATTTTGAAGTAAAAAATTATCAATTTACGTGGACGTGCCTGGTGACTTACTTGCAGATATAGTCCTATACATACTCAGTATCACACACACACACACACACATATGAAGCTGAGGCCTTCTTGAGAAACTGCCAATTGTGCAGCCACTCAAGAATTTCCCAGCATTTTATGGAACCTGAAGGTTCATTACTGTGTTCACAAGAGTTCTCCAGCAGTCCCTATCCTGAGCCAGATCACTCCAGTCCATACAATCCCATCCTATCTCTCTGAGATCCATTTTAATATTGTTCGCCCACCTATGCCTTAGTCTTGCTAGTGGTCTCCTTCCTTCCGGCTTTCCCACCAATATCCTATATACATTTCTGCTCTTCCCCCATTCGTACCACATGCCCTACCCAGCTCATCTCCTTGACTTCATCATTCTAATTACACTTGGTAAAGAGTACAAGTTATGAAGCTCCTCATAATGCAGTTTTCTCCAACCTCCTGTCACTTCATCTCTGTTCGGTCCAAATATTCTCCTCAACACCTTGTTCTGAAACACCCTTAATACACATACTCAGTATCTCTGTAAGAAATTTATTCTTTGGTCAGAATGAATGCCTGTGTGTTCCATGTCACACTGAATCCACCAACTGTGCTGTCGGAGATGCATATAAAATTATGCAATCATCACATAGATTGAAATCTTTTCAATTTCTGTGAGTTATTTAACGAGGCTTTCAGTCGCTGAACTACTCGTATACAGCATCGTATCAACGGCTGGCAAGCCAATGATGAATTAGAAAGGATTTTGAAAGACGCGGTCGTGGCCTACTCTAGGTACTATCTCGGAATTTGCTGAAGGGACTGAAGATAATCAGGAAATACTTCAGTCCTGGTCGATACTTGAAATGAATACGAGTGACAAGCTGTTCGATAAGCCAGACTTTTCGGCGGCACGCTTCCCATATACCGTCAATACTTATGACGATGTAGCTTACCATGCTGCTGGAGACGAGCTTCTATGAGATCTGCAGACACAACTGATGTTGGCGCCTCGCAACGCCTCCACTCACCAAGCTTTAGCTTGTACTCTGGCGATCCAGAGCGGCTACCGTCCTCCACGCTACTGCTCTTGCTGTGCAGAAGGCATTCGGACCGCGGATTACACACCCTAGTGTCAGTTAACTGTGGACACGGCCGCCCTCCGTTGAGCGGCGCCACCAGCACAGCTCTCACCCGAGTCTGGTTCCCGGCTGGACAGCCCTTGCATGGGCTCCACTCACCGTAGGGACCAACTACGCAATCCTGGGGACGTGGAATGTGGCAAAATCGGACAGGGTCAGGCTTTCTGGCCACTGTGAAACAGTTTTCTTCGTCCACCGATCGATGTACCTGAAGACAAACTTTTGTTCACTTAGTGGTATATGGTGGCGGAAGAAGTGAAAAATGACTGAACACATACGTACCTTGGTGGCCTCATGCGACACGAGCACACAGCTCACGTTCCGTTGTGTAACCCCCAAGTTGTCATGTCGAGCATCTCCTACCACGGGCTGGTGTATGGCTGCCACCTGATTCACATCTGCCGGGGACACAGGCAGACATGGACCCCAGGCCCCCACCTGCCACTGCAACTTGTCTAGAAGAGGACAGAATTGATATGGCTCAACAAACGGTGGATTATTTTTCATTGCACGATATATTGTCACATCGAAATATTACTAAACCTTGAAGCCGCACATATGTACTATTTCTCAGGGCCCAGATTCGAATCTGGGACTTTCCGAATAAAATAAAGCTATCCCTGTAAGAGGCCGTGGAGCCTATAGGGTTGTGAGACGTCGAGGATCCAACATTTTCTAGACAATCGGCTCACAGGTGGCGATGAGGTTGTCAGCCTTACGCGCTGGCCGAGCATTTCTACTAGGCTGACTATTAGATCAATAAGATTATGAATATAATAGATAGAATATATAATAGATTATGGATATATTTTTACTAGCAGCCTACTAGCCAGGGGACTGTGTTTCAGTAACAAATCTATTATTCCACAGTACAAGAGAATTCACGTGATCTTCTAGCCACGTTGCCAGCATGGCTCACTTCTACCCTAATAATACACGAAGCGACTGCTTCTAAACGTTGGTATTCACCTACCAGACTACAAGATATCATAATACGGAAGACCGTAACAAGAATTTTTATTGCTGTGGAAACCTCAAATCCCATATGAACAGGGTGAGTTTAGTTTACTTGTCGCTTATTTTTGCAAGTTATACCGTGTGAGTAGCCTACATACAGAGAGACTTTAAGTGCTATGTCAACAATATCTAAAAATCTGAAGCTGTGGTTTCCAGTCTGACAACAAATATTAGAACCGAAAATGTATAAGTAGACTGCAGTAGTAGCCTGTGGCGAAACTTGCCAGAATTATTATATTCCTGCCATTATTAAAATTCTCCCGCGAAGCAAGGTAAACAAACAAACAAACTCCATGGCCTGTAGTCCGCAAGCGAACTATACGGACCGAGTGACCGCCGCTTGTCGGCGAAGTTAGTGCCAACTTTTGTGGATAGAGGGTGTCACGTGGTCAGCGCAATGGATCCCCACGGCCGTTAATCTCGGTTTTCTAGACCGGAGCCGTTATTTCCTTGAGATAGCTCCTCACGAGGCTGAGTGGATCCCGTTCCCCACCCCCTCCCCTTCTCCCTCAGTCTAAGCAGGAGTACTACAACTCGACTTCAAGGTTCGGCAAAAGTTATTACCGTTGAACTCGCTTTAACTAAACTCTAGCTTGTCAGCAGGCGATGTGTGTAAGAGTGAACAATTTTTGGGCTCTTGAATACATTGCATAAATGAGTATCATGTCTGTCTGTCTGTCTGAATAATTCTTTTTCCAAACCATGTAATAAGATTCGATGAAAATTCATATAGGTATGTAGACCTAGAACGCACTGGGAGAGTTTAATAACCTCTGTGTCAGTCCGCCAAAGCGATACCCTTTATAAAACTCAAAACGCTATCATATTCACAAAAAGAACGCCCATAAATAAATATTAATTAATAATTTATAGTTGGGCCTGCTGCAGAGTCAATTTATCACCTCTAACGACGTTTCTCTTAACAACATCCCCAAATCCGACAGCTGCCATGATATTTTCTCAAGTGGACATTTAAACCTACGCGGTGCGGCACGGCACGGCACGGCACGGCACGGCTCTATTTCCTTTAACGATTCAGGGGTTGATTTACGTCGAAACTTGGATAGCGCTTAGGTCTGTTTATTTTATAAGTGATTTATTTGAGGGGGGGACAGAGTCCTTTTAGGCAACGCTGAGGAAATCAGAATTGCAATGAAATGTGGGGTGGCAGCGGCGGGGGTCACGCCATCGTCACGTGATCTCATGCGCAGAGTAAATTGTGATTTTATTGGCTGACCCGTCAATATACCAGCCACTGGTTTGGAAGACTGAAGTAAGTAAACAAGTGGGTAAGGTTACGACAGTATTAAAAATTCGATATAGCTACGTTGGACTTGACATTCTCACACTGGTGACGCCGGTAATTGTGGAGAGAACGGTCTTCTGGGTTGTTTTCATGGTTTTCCTCAACCCTTTTAAACAAATCCCTTGATAGTACTTCTTCCAGGGTGCTTTTAGCGAACGTATTTCCTTTGCCTTAAGACGTCCTAATTATAATGCATAATGACAATTTTTCTTCTCGTCTTCTGTCCAAAAACATAAAAATTATACTATACAGAACTATAATTTTGCCTGTTGTTCTGTATGGATGTGAAACTTGGTTTCTGACATTAAGAGAGGAACATAGACTGAGGGTGTTGAGGAGAATATTTGGACCGAATAGAGATGAAGTGACAGGAGGTTGGAGAAAACTGCATCATGAGGAGCTTCATAACGTGTACTCTTCTCCAAGCATAAGTAGAATGATCAAGGAGGATGAGGTGGACATGGCATGTAGCACGAATGGAGTAGAGGAGTGCATATAGGATATTGGTGGCAAAGCCAGAAGGAAGACCACGGCGTAGGTGGGTGGACAATATTAAAATGGATATTAGAAAGATAGGATGGAATAGTATGGATTGGATTGATCTGACTCAGGATAGGGACCAATGAAGGGCTCTTGTGAACACGGTAATGAAACTTTGGTTTTCATAAAATGCTGGGAAATTCTTGAACAGCTGCGTAACTGGCGGCTCCTCAAGAAGATCTCATCTCCATGAGTGAGTAAGTAAGTAAGTAAGTAAGTAACGACACGTTTTCTCTTCGTGGTAACGAATTGCGAAATATACATTGCAATGATTCCCCTTTTAATGTATGTTGATCATACCTCCAGGATTCTCTATTGCTCTGGAATGTGTAGCAAGTTCTATTGCTTCATTTCCGTCCCTGCACGGCATACTCAGAATAGGCTTACTATTCATAATAGCGAATAAATTCACTACCAGTATTCAATTAAAGCGCGCTGAGTCACCGTCGGATCTCCGATGTCTTATTGCCCCCAAATGTTGATAGAAAGGTTTATGTGTACATACCCATCGAAAGATTAAATTAATATGAATTAGTGTGTGGCCATCCATCCGTCGCTCCGTCGGTATATTTAATTTCCGAAAGCATTCCAAAATTTTAATTTATAATTTCATTGTCGCAGATCTATAACTAACTAACTTTATGGAGCCCTTCTTGAGAAGCTGCCAATTGTGCAGCTACTCAAGAACTTCCCAGTATTTTTTGTAACCCGAAGGTTCATTACCGTGATCACAGGAGCCCTCCACTGGTCCTGAGAAAGATCAATCCTATTGTTGGTTTTAAAAATGTCTTCCCTACTTACTTAGGCACTGAAATCTCCTATCAGAATTTCCGTATGGTATTTAGGGAATTTATCGAACACATGTTCTAGTTCATAGAACCTGTCCTTCATATCGTCCATTTTATCTTCTGTTGGGGCATGAACATTCAGAATGATGATACCTCAACGGTGACCTTTTAGTGTTGTGTATGACATCATATCACTAACAAACTCTACCCTCTTAACTGCTGATACGATTCTCTTATGTACGAGAAACCCTGTACCTAATTCATAATTCTCATCCCCTTTTGAATTCGCTTGCGGGTTCGGTGTAACCTCCGTCCCATTTGACCTCCTGTATTTCCACTAAATCTAACTTATATTTTGAGATTTCTTCTGCCATTGACCTGAGCGAACCTGCCCTATACATGCTTCTCACTTTTCATGTATTAAATCTCATATCCATTTTCTTTAGCTTAGGTCGTTTATCCAAAGAATCCGTCCAGGTCCGAGGCTTTGTGTGATCTCTCGTAACAAGCTTATTTTTTTACGGTGAGGAGTTGTTGGCCCAACACCAAAGCTGGAGACCCACCCTTTGTCGGCTGTCCGCGAATGCTTATTCAGTATATCCGCAACTGCCTTCCATTTCTGTAGGACGTCTCCTCCATCCGCAACCTGAGGACGTGCCATGGCATCGTGACAAGAGGCTCACCTAACACTGACCTGGAGGATCAGATATCTTTATTTGTGTCCCCCGTGACATGTGGCCCAGTTTTATCCTCAGGCACCGGGGTCCCTTTCGTCGCCTTCTGCGTCTCACAGGGCTACAATCTAACCAGCCTTCCACACAGGACTGAAAGGAATACACTGAATTTATTTTCAGAACAATTTTATTTTATGCTGAGTTTCTGAAAAAATTAAGTTATATCTCTGTGTAACTAATGTTGCGCACTGCTGGGAAGTCACAAATATTTTAAGCTTGTATTTTCTAGAGATGATGTCAGATGTTTCATTTAACTGGCAGCCTCTGCCCTGTCCACCACAGCTTCCTCTCAGGCTTGTCTGTATAACTGACGTGAAATTGCACGGTGCATGGTCTCACAGGCCGAGGCAGAGGGAGTTGAAGGGGATGTGGGGACAAAGGTAAGCGGTAAGCCAGAAACAATAAGCACTTGCAGGTCTCATCCCCCATTCAGACTCAGACAGTGGAACTAGAACTCTGCGGACATATTCTCCGTAGTTAGAACTTTTTGTTTCAAAATTCTGCTCGTAAAAACAGCTGACGTTCATCCTAATGTCCATTCATTTTGTTATAAAGCAATGGACACTATGTTAATTTAGCTGAAGTTGCATGAACGAATGAATAATTCGTTGCCGTTTATAGTTTGGGTTCTGGTGTTCGAGTCCCTGGTGCTCGGTTTCAGCATTCCTTTTTGATTACTATTCCGAAAGTACAGAACTCGTACTCGGTATAGCGACTGGCTACGGGCTGGACGACCGAGGGGTCAGGTTTCGATTCCCAGTGGGGTCAAGAATTTTCACTTCTCCACGTCATCCAGACCGGCTCTGGGGCCCACCCAGCCTCCTATCCAATGTGTATAGAGGGCTCTATCCCGGGGGCAAAGCGGCAGAGGCCGGAATGCGACCACTCACTTCCAGCTAGTGCCGAGGTCAAGAAAATGTGGATCCATGCATCCACTCCCCCATACGCCTTAATGGCGTAATACTTAATTAGTTAAGCACAGGGATAACTTTATCTCCTTTGCTCATCTATTGTACATTGACAGGGGCATATGTGATATAATAAGATAAGGTAATTAACAACCCCTTTTCTTTAAATACAACTAAATAAACAATGTCAAGTAGCAATTAACCAACTCCACTGAGCTGACACATTCTTAAGAAGCTAATAATATTCGGTGCTGAAGAAATTCCAGTTTTATGGAACTCGAAAGGTTATTACCATGATCATAGGGTAAGATCAAAGAGTAATCTGAAAACAATACTGTTGAGAAATAATTTCGGTTGTAGTAACGTTTGATTTTTACAATCATACTTATACATTTCGTTCAATGCTCGTCAAATTACCTATTTAAACAGATTCCTCCGCCGTGGACAACATGGACCAAAATAAGAGAGCAAAATTTGAAACTGAAGAAATGCAATTCTTGAATGATGTAGCAGGCTACACAAGGAAGGACCAAGTAAGAAATTATAAAATCAGGGAAGAGCTCAACATCTTAAACGCTAAAATTATAGAATGCACATCACAATGGGAATATCACGTGCAACGAATGAAAGGCGGACTGATTCCGATGATAATTCTATCATACATAGGACGCCCACTGTTAAGATGCAGAGAGCGACATGCAGACCACGTACTGACTAATCCATGATGATTATGATGATGATGATGATTCCATTGCAGACATGTCTGATTCTGACCCATTGTCAGCCCGCCCACAGCATGTATTATCGCTGTCTCTAGTGTCTCTTGTTTCTCGTAGCACGGCACGGAAGTCATCCATTTCCTGGCCATACAATATTCACCTCCTTCAGAACGTGATCAAAAGCTGACAACCATTCTGCCATATGGGAGTCTCACGGCCAGTTGCCAACCAGTAAACATGGCGAGGTTAATATTCCGCGAGTCAACAGAAAGTTTGATTGACTCCCACATCAGGTCGTACGAGTTAAATTTCGGGTGGTAGGTTTTCCAAACAGAATATTTCATGGCCGTTTTTAAATAAAATGTTGCTAGTATCGAGCCTTTAGAACCAGTTCTTATACTTTGTCTGAAACATTTTTTATGATACATCATTCATTGATAAGGCAACCTTACGGAGGGGAAAAATTCTTCTGTCTTCGATTAGAATTCCGATATAGCGATTTTGGCTTCCATTTTTTGTTGAAAATAATAACTAGCAACGTTTTACTGAAGACGTAAAAATCTATATCGCTACCTTATGACCCGTCATCAAAAATTTCTTAGACAACAACATACATGCGTGCTTCATTCAGCACATGCGCCGAGCAAACCGGTTCAAGCGAGAAAGCTTCTCACTCCTATTCAGAAGATATCCTACTCGAACCCCGACCGAGACCCCGACCATCCTGACTCAGGATTTTCTTAGTTCTCCTCATTTCCTCCAGATAAATGTCGAGATTGGAGCTTCAAGTAGGCCGCGGCTTCTCACTTCTACAACAGTGCCAATTCATTCTGTTTCGCATAATCTTGAGTTACCGATAGCAGCTTAAATGAACTACAAACAAATATGAGAGCATGTATTTCAGACTTTATCGTTTCAGCTGAAGAAATAAACTCACCTACTCTTCTGTTATGTCTTTCAGGGATAATGAAGATGGACAATCGTTTTCTTTCATGTTTTCATGTTTCTATACTGCAATATTGTGAGACGTACAGGGGGGGGGGGGCTGCTTCACAAAAATACACGAAGAATCGTTTTCAGTGTAAACGAGTCGTGTCCACTGCTACGTAAGCCTATTCGTTTCTCTTTTCGGTGCTCCTTGTTTTGACCATTGTTAGTTCACGAAGCCTGAAAAAGGCCAAATAATAAGTACAGGTCAAACTGGAAGAAATGGATAATTGTAGGCGTGAAATATTTCAGTTTATCATCTCGGAATTAACATTGGCGGATTTAAGGGGGAGCGACCGGGGGGTTCTCCTAGGGGCCTCCACAGAACAGGAATAGAATCCGCAGATTTAACTGAGACGTTTGATTTTCTCAGTTCAGGAAAATTTAGTCTGTACTTTAAGTAATTATAAGAAATAAGAACAACAACAAAAACTGTCGGGACCAAAATTTTTTGTTGCGGATAGGGGTCTCCAACCGCCTCTGTAGTCTAGTTTTCAGAGTACCTTGCTACAGATCCAGAGGACCAGGTTCGATTCCCGGCGCTACCAGTTTTTCTGAGAAGTAATGGGTCTTCAACAGGGTCCACTCAGCCTCGTGAGGATAATGAGGAGCTGTTTCAATTAAATAGCGGCTCCGGTCTAGAAGACCGAAATTAACGGCCGTGGGGATACGTTGCGCTGACAACACGACACCCTCTATCCGCTAAAGTTGGCACTAACTTCGCCGGCAAAAGACGGTTGCTCGGTCGGTATACGTTTAGTTCGCTTACGGATTAAAACTGCGGAGTTTTTTTTTTTTTGTTTGATAGGGGTCTCCATATTTTCATTGCCTCGGGGCCCCATAATCGTAAATCCAGTCCTATGCATTACCTTGGATAGCCTGAGGAAAGTCACGAAAATTATCAACTAGGATAATTCGTGCTCACATAGATTCAAACATGTTTCCCATGAGGTAACGTGTTCAGCGATCCTTGCCTTGATCTGTTTCTTGCCACTCTCCCCTGGATCTTCGATAAAATAACTTGAGAACGTTAAAGTTTGATGAAGGCGTCAATAGCATAATTAGATATTCACGTGATGAACATGGGGAAAATTACTCTGAGCCTGATTAAAGAATGGAAACTAATTTGCTTGCAGATTAAGGTCGGATAACAAATAGCATTCAGAGTGGCTTTCTGTAGAGAATAAATTATTAGAAACATTTTTGCATATGAAGAGAAGTTGGAGCACAGAGATGACATCAAACAAGAATCTGAGCTTACAAAACTTCCTCAGTCGAGACTGAAGACATGTAGAAGAAGCAGTTTTAATCATTCACACAAGCCCCCATTCTAATAACGACCTCAGCCCTTCTTAACACTACCCGATACAGCAAGCAATGAACCGATAAATGAGATAAGCAAGCAGCTATTCCTAGCGAAACGCGGTTTTGTTAATTGAGGGTTTCATGCATGCCAGATTTTTAATTTGTACGAATTTTTGCCAACCACGGTATTTGGTTCTACATGTCTGCGATTTTTATTTGCATAAACACGGAAAAGTCGGTGACTTCGGCACCCTGTTGGGGGAGTGCCGCAGTGCACCCTAAACTAGTTTACTAGCCTCATGATTACTATCGTGTGGCTCCTTGTTTTTTGTATTTTATGTATAATTTATTTTTAATCATGTAATTTCTTACGGTACTTTATGCGTACAGTGATAGAACAGACTACTTTGGCTTTTATAAGTATTAACAGTGCCACGGATCTCTGAGTCATCATCATCTGCAGTGGAGGAAAAAGGGAATTTCAATCCAAATGATCATGAGTAAAGTACCCCTTAAACAATACCACTCCAAGAAAGTCACTTACCCCTATGATGGCGGCAAGCAGTGAAACAAGTCTTGCTAGTAGGTGGCTCAGACTGTGGGTCGCACATCACCTCCAGCACCGTACGACCATCCGCCTCCGAACACCACACGAGCCGTTCCCTGCGTCCCTCCCCGCAGCCTCCTATCGCGTAACATGAACCCCAGGCCCCTGAAAGGCAAGTCAGTTCCTCCTACATAACTAGAGAGCACAATGAAATCTAGCTGCGCAGTCTAAGTTTGTTTGCTTAATAGGCTACATTCATTTCCTTCGTCTCTCTATGGCTCTACAGCCATTTTATTGAACCTTGGTCGCTTTTTTCAGTTTGTTAATCCTATACGCAGTCGGTAGGACTCCTTGGACGGGGAATCAGCCAGTCGCAAGGCCGGTACCTACACACAGAACGACACAAACACTGACATATATGCCTTGAGTGGGATTCTAACCCATGATCCCAGCATTCGAGCAACTGAAGACAGTTCATGCCTTAGACCGTGCGGTCCGTTTCCTTCGTACAGGTGCTAAAATGATGTCACAATTGACCCATTAATTTTTTAACCATTAACTTCTTTTCTAGACCCAATTAATCGGACAAGATACATGGATTCCCATCCTTCATTTTAGAGCTTCTGGCTGTGGAACCTCATGCGAAAGAAATGCAACTCTCTCGTGGTGTATCCCTTGAAATTCTATTAGACTCTTTACATTCTACGCTGACAGGTTTTAGACAGTAATACTTAAACGTGGCTTGTTTAGTTCACCAGTGTTTCTCAGGTTGTGGGAGGCGTCTCGTTGGTGGAACGTGGTTGTCGGTTTGCGTGAAACGAGAGGTCTAAAAAATATACATTAATTATTTAAACAAAATTTGGTTACACAAAAGCTTCCTCTCTAATAGTGCATTTTAATCGTTGAGATATATTGTTCTTATATAATTGTAGTAATGAAACATAAGTTATTATCAACAAATTTTGTAATCTTTAAGTCCGCAAGATCTTCCGTTAATGATTACTGTAAAGCTATAATATAAAAACGGTAACAATACACTCCTTGGGAAAAGAGGAACTTTGTTTTTACTACGAAGCGATTAAAATTTCTTTTTGACGAAGTGACCAGTGGGGCATGAGATGCGAAAATATGAGTATAACAGTACTGGAATAGCCTTAAACAATAAGTTTCTTTTTAATTTCTCAGCATAATACGAAACATTTGACACATAATTTCAGCTCCAGTTGCTGCCCAAACATAACTGTATTTCAATAATATTTTGAGAAATATTAATTACGAAACTTGAATAAAAAGAACAAGGATATTCATAATGATAAGTAAGTCTTCAAAACTACAATATACCTGTTTTCCAGAGGAATTTCTGTTTGCTTCCGTCATCTGTGGTTCGAGCATCATTGTTAACACAGGTCGCCACCAGGAGCGCTGCGACCAGCACTGTCGTGAGCGTCATGTCAGTCACACGACCTCAGCCATCTGCAACGAAAAACTGATTGTTCTTGTTCTTGTTTCTAGCCATACAAAATATAATTTTGGTGTGCTTTCTTCGATGTTTAATGTTCTCGCAAACAATCCGAAAAAAAATAATCAAAAGTCCCTACTCTGTATTGTAGGAAATCCATAAATACGAAATTACAGATACTCAGTATTGAGAATTATTAAGATATTACAGAAATCTGACCACCTACGCTAGTCAAGATATCCGGCGTCTTTTATTGAACCTATATCTGTTGTCTAGTGGTCAGAGTTCATGGCTATATATCCAGAGGTCCCGGGTTCGATTCCCGGCGCTGCCAGATTTTCCGAGAAGTTGTGGGTCTGGGACAGGGTCCGCTCAGAATCGTGATGATAATTGAAGAGCTATTTCAAGGAAAACCGAGATTAACGTCCGTGGGGAACCGTTGCGCTGACTACGCCACACCATCTATCCGCAAAAGTTGGCACTAACTTTGTCGCCAAGCGGCAGTCGCTCGGTCGGTATACTTAGCTTTCGGACTACAGGCCACGGTACAGTACAAGTCCTTAATGACCTGCTTAATTTGACCCTTAAATGTGAATGTTCTCCTCAGAGCTCTGTTATCAAAAGCCCTCAATCTATGTTCTTTATTGGTGTGAACAGCCAGGTTTCGTGCCTGTAAAGCAGATCAAATAATTACATTTGTACTTCACGATATGAGACCCACTGCTGTTTGATCGGTCTGTGAACTAGATGACTCTCGGCGCTAGCTCTCAGTACCTCGTGGTTACAGATATTTAAGAAAAATAAAAGAAGTAATTGCACTGAATACTTAGAGTATACACAGATTTAAGTCAAGATCTATATTAACAATCGCGGGACCACCTGTATTACAGAATAAGATGGTTATTAGAATGTGCTACAGAAGGCCGGATGAACATTGCCTAGGCCTCTTTTCTATTTACTTGTTTTTTCTTACAATTAAAAAAAATACCTCGTGGTTTCCTTGTCATTACTCGTCTGTCAGCGAGATGGAGCCAAAGAGGCTGCCTTTGAGGAGACCAAACAAGAGTTTGAGTGCTATTGGAAATTTAATAATGCAGTGGATTGGAGCCACTGTCTCGTGGAGCAATCAGGCGAGGACCTACGGGTTCAAGACTAAGCAGCAAAATGCATAATGCTTTTCAGAAGCAGCCAGAGAATTTCGTATTGTTGAACCGATTATTCAGTGGAGTCGACAGCAAGAAACACCACAATTTGCCACCCTCGCAAAACAAATCAAGGGGTATGAGGCGAGTGAGATCGAGCAACTTGTCTCAAGCAGTAAAGTTTCTGACTTTTTCATGAGGTACTCGGTTCGAATCTTGGTTGGGACGCCGCAAATTCTGAATAGGTGTTCTCTTACTTTTCCTCAAGCCCTTCAGGTATGTGCTGGGATGGTAGGTCGAATAAGCTAAGGCGAACTCTTCAAGTTCCAATCGAATCCATTATTCGCCAATCGTCCTATAGGCCAGACACTAAGAGCGTCGCAAAAATAAACAAATTCAATGTTTAATTCAATGTTTCTGTGTCAATCTTGAATGAAGAACACGATTTACTTAGGGACATGAGGAGGAGTAATAATACTAAAATGGATCTCAGAGAAATGGGACAGGAGGACATGGATTAGATACATCTAGTTCATGAGAGGTACAATGCGATCTATTATGAACATACCAAGAACATTCGACCTCCATAAAATGCAGGGAATTTCTCGATTTTCTGGGCACATTTTATTATCACAAGAAGGATTTTCTTGCATGTAAATAGTTAATTCTGCAGTGAATCACTGTAAGTAATATGTTGAAAAAACGCATGATTAAAAACGTTTTTTTTTTCTTCAGTATCTACTTGCTTTTAACTTGTTCAGTGTGCGCGAGATAAAGAAGTATTTGTTTCTGTATGTAGTCACTGACAGACAGGAAATCAGAGTTACAAAGTACCCTAAGTGTAAGAGTAATTTCATGAAAATGAATTAAAATGAGGGTGTGAAAATTTAGAATTATAATGCTACTGTAAAAGCCACTTCATTATTTTGCATGTGCATATATGTTTCGGAGCTCTTATTCCTGTCTTTAGAAGTTTGTATGGAACAAAGGTGGGTAGCTATCTACAGAGCAGAGGGCCTCTTTACCGATGTCCTCTGAAACATTGTCATGATTTGCTGCTAGGGAGCGGATCTAAGTATTAATAATATATCCCTGTATAATTAACTACTTAATTAGTATTAAGGTAATGTAAAAGGTAAAGTTGTCCTTGTGCTTAACTAATTAAGCACTACGCCATGAAGACGTATGGGGGAGGTGAATGTCTATAACCATGTATTCTTGACTTCGGCCCTAGTTGAAGGTGAGTGGTCATCTTCGCACCCCGGCCGCTTTATGCCCAGGGAAAGAGGCCCTTGTACACGTTGGATAGGAGGCTGGTTGGGTCTCAGAGTCGGTCTGGACGTTGCGGAGAGGAGAAATCTCTTGCCCCTACCGGGACTCGAATTCCGACTCCTCGGCTGTCCAGCCAATCGCTATACCGACTGAGCTATCCCCACTCCCTTACATATAACATGTCATTATGGAAATGACGTAAAAGTTGACCAAATAAATTACGATCAAGGACCTTCTGGAATATGAAGCCGCGTAGATTGCTAGCTAGGTAGCAACATCTAAAAGGAACATTATACCTTTATGAACACGGTAGAAAAGTAGAAGATGGCAGAAAAGTATCAATTTTCTACCCTGAAGATGGAGGCAGCATTTTCTCTGAAACGTTTTTGCCTATTTACCGTATATACATACCACAAGACAGTAATCATAGAAAAAAATTATCTTCACCTCTGAGTTTTTCAGGTGTTTTTATTACAGCTTTTTTGTTAAGGGTGTTATTTTATAGGCCTATTTGATGCCAAAGTGCATATAGTCTACACGTCCCCATGCACGAATGATATACTATACTGATGTCGAATTATATGTAATCGATATTTCAGTATTTAAAAGTGATGCATGTTCCATTTTATTTCAAGCGAAAAGAGAATGCTCTGATCACATTTGGAGTCATTTGTTACGAAATATACTATGCTACACCACACCCTGTAATGTAATTACGTTGGGCGAACTGGCCTACTGTAATTAAACAAGACTAGAAGATTCTGCTTACGGAATACAAATGTGTCTGTGTCAAGATATAAACTAGAAATTAAATAGCTGGAAGAATATAATGAAAACTTTATTGTAGCAGGACGGAACAGGAACGCGTTTGTATGGTGTTTTCTCTCTCGAGGCGGTCGGTAGCACAGTAAGTCGTGTGGCGTATTCTAAACGCTGGACAACCAGCAGAAAAAAAGAAAACGAGGCAAGAAACTGGCTTTCTCTTTTTTACAGGGATTTGTACAGAATGTTGAAGAAAATGCACTTGCAAGTAGTCTTCCGAGAACATTTATTCGGCAGGTTATACAATATGTACAGCCTCTGTGGCCTAGTGGTCACAGTTCCTGGATACAGATCCAGAGGTCCCGGGTTCTTTTCCCGGCGCTACCAGATTTTCTTAGAAATAGTGGACCTGGAACGGGGTTCACTCAGCCTCATGAGGATAATTGAGGAGCTATTTCAAGGAAATAGCGGCTCCGGTCTAGAAAACCGAGATTAACGGCCGTGGAGATTCGTTGCACTGACAAAGCGACACCCTCTATCCGCTAAAGTTGGTACTAACATCGCCAACAAGCGGCGGTCGCTCGGTCGGTATAGTTCGCTTGCGGACTACAGGCAACGGAGTTCGTTTTGTTTGTTTTTTTTTGTTATACAATATGAATATTCTGGCATTTACACCAAAATACTTGTATATAGAGCGGGTTTGTATAGCGCAGTGCTCGGTTCAATTCTTGGCCCGGATACAGGCTCTTCTAACGGAGCTTCTTCATGGTTTCACTCATCGCTTCCAAGTAAAGGACCGAACAATATCCCGATTACGCCCCCCACCACCTTTTTTTTTGCCCAAAAATCATTCCTCTCGCCAATTACCGTTGTACACACAGTGCAGAAACCATCAGAGTCGTAGAGTGAACTGCAAAAATATACACTCACTCCGTTATAGTAGAAAGATGCTTGAAGATTAATCTCTTCTGTCACATGACACCGTATAATCTTTTGGATTCGAACTGACGTTCCTCCAAAACAGAGGTAAGGCTCTACCAAACTAAACGGCGTTACATCCCGTAAGACAATAATTTTTATAGTCACAGGCGTGAAAATCCCAGATCTCTCGCAGAAATAAATTTCATGATGGTATTCTGCATTATAAACCAGAGGTACAAGCCAACGCTTCACGGTCAAGAAATGAAATTCGTGGTCGCTGGGCAGAAAACGAAGAAGTGAAGGAAGTAGGACAGCAGTAAGTGGGGTAGGAACGCCTGATTTGGCACACTGTGTGGCAACACCTGTGAATGTCACCAATGCCGGCAAGTTGGTGGCGAAATTTATGTGCCAGTAGCAATGTTCAGATACCTCCTATAGTAACAGTAGCAAGGGGATAAAGTCTTCCCTCCCCAGGAAAGTTTACTCTATTAAACTTGAAACCCACCCCTTCTACAGCTCGTAATTCCACCCCCACCCCATTGTAATAATACGAGCCTCATAAAAAAAGTGGCTGTTGGAGGGGGGGTAGAACCGACGGCAACTTATTGCTACTGCAGTAACTCACACCAATTCCACTGTTCGACAAGGCCCTCAGACACACAGCCTGTCTTCACGCAATTAGCGAAACACCAATTACAGTGTTTCCAACCTTATACATTAAAAAATGGGGAGAATATTCCACAGCGTTGCTTTCAGTACACTGAAATTGAAGCCGTGGCGTGTTATGAAGGGAGATTTCATGATATAGCAATGTCTAGAAGCCCAAAGTTACTGGATGAGAAAGTATTTAAATTCTTCTTTACACCGGTTTTGTAAAATAAAATTTCTGTTTTCATACGTACTTCAAAAGTAACTTATAAGACTTACTTACTTACTTACTCATGGAGCTGAGCTCTTCTAGAGGAGCCGCCAATTCTGCAGCTACTCAAAAATTTCCCAGCATTTTATGGAACCCGAAGGTTCATTACCGTCTTCACAAGAGCCCTCCACTGGTCCCTATCCTGAGTCAGATCTATCCAATCCATATCATCTCATCCTATCTCTCTAAGATCCATTCTAATATTTTCCACCCACCTACGCCTTGGTCGTCACTGTGGTCTCCTTCCTTCTGGCTTTCCCATCAGTATCCTGTACCCATTCCTCGTCTCCCCCATTCGTGCTACATGACAACTATCAACTTACAAGACTACTGTTGAAAATCCATGAATATTGAATTTTTAAATCTTGAAAGAAAACAAGAGATATATTGAAGAAAGCAGTCTTCTGGGATTTGGCACCGTGTATATGTGGTGTTAACCGACGTTTCGGAGGAACGTCGGTTAACACCACATAAACACGGTGCCAAATCCCAGAAGACTGCTTTCTTCATAGTCACCGCCGTGAAAGCCTCAAATCTTACAAGAGATATATTACTTTCACTGCTATCAGTAAAGAAATCCAGATTGTAAGTACCTCGTGCGTGGCGTGGAAAGGCAGAAGAAAGTTGCAAGCTCTGCCCAAGTCTCTATAGCATGTTACATCATCAATGCTTTGTTCACACCAAGCATTATATCGTACCAAACATTTTCTGGATTTCAGTATACCTTTCATATTTCTAGCAAGGCTATTTATTCTCTTAAGTTTATGGTCTTCTGCGATATGAGGCCGTATAGTTTGGCATACAAGTGTCAGCATTTCGCAGTTATCTACTGCCTCAGTCTTTTCATGATGGAGTTTCAGCTACATCGATAATATAGCGTCGAAAATGTGGTAACCGAATCGCGTGTTATGAGTATATAAGGCAATTGTGGCCTATTTGAAAGTGGAATCTAGGAATTCGACGAGAATCTCTGAAGAACCATGATAAATCTCAGTGAATACCGCACGTAGCCCGACCGAGATTCAAACCGAGTACCTCTGAGAACAAGACTGCAACGTTACAACTGTCGGTAGGTCAAGAATCTATGCTTCTTCGTGTTTCGGAGCCGTATGAAGAAGAACAGAGTTATAAAAAGTTTAATTCAAACGAAGAGACACATAGTTTTCTTAAAATATTAATAATTATTTTGAGGTTTTCATTACTATAAATGCTCAGATCATATTCTTCTGAGTTGTGAAACCGTGTAGGTGGATAGCAGAGTTTCGGAGGAAGATTCTGCCTCCACATGCAGGGTTTAAGTTTGTAAAGTTTTCCATGTTTAAATAAGCAATATCCCATGAAGACTTATGGAGGAGTGGATATATTGTAACCCTTCTTTGGTTCTGCTAGCTCCGGTAGAGAAATTCAACTCCTCTCAGGCCGTGTTGACTGGCCACGATTTGGGTGATTAGTGGGGCTTTAGGCGTAGGAAAGTCACACTCAACACCAATTAACTGTTTGAAGTCTTTATTCAATCTGTACTGTTTCACTGGTTACTGCACCATAGTGATACACTTAACAGATTTGTGGATGTAGGCTTCCTTACAGTTTACTAAGACACACACGTTAATAGTCACCACAGGGTGTATTTACGGGGATCAGAACACGTGTACCCCCGGTGAATGTAAATTTCAGAGTCCTCCTTGCCAAGCACCCTCTGAATGGTTAATATTTGCCCTGGTTGCCCAAAATTCGGACAAAGGACCTCCCACTTCAGATGACGATTGGCTGGACCGGGCAGACTGGGAGGTTGCTTATCTTTCTCCTCCAATTAGAAAAGCGAATATCCACTAGTGTACAGTTTAGGGGTGAACTTTGCCACCTGGTGCGTGGCTGTCAAACTGAGACGCTGCTAAAATTATGACTTCCCCTGTCAAGTTTAGAATTTCTAAAGAACTCGACCTTGTGTTACGCATTAAATCGACTGATTTACGGATGGGCAGCTGGCTTCAAGCTTGACCCAAGCCACTTGCTGCGAGTCTCAGGGGAGAAATCTCAAATTGTGAGAAGAAAGTGAGGAATTTCACAGAACCCTAACCATACACAAAACATAAATTAACCATCACATAAACTGGACAGTTACAGTATAGGCCCACGTATTCTTGACCTTGGCACTAGTTGGGGGTGAAGGTTGAAATGTGTTGAGTAAAGAATTTGTGAAAACAGCACACTCCTCCGAAACGTCGAAATCTACCTATAAAATTACATGGTGACACAACCCACAAGACCACAAAAAAATAATACTCAGCTTGTAAATAACAGGCATGCTGGAGAACAGTTCTACAAAGTGAGTTACTGATGACAGTTCTCAAAGCATGAGCTGTGTTTCCTGTTCTCGAGAAAGCAGGAATATTCCTGTTATCAGCAGTGTTACGCAGGAGAATCAGCAACTTCGGGAACTCATCAAATCAACGTGTACCTGCCTGTTCCCTGACTAAACAGGAGATGTCCAAATTCCGAGCAACAATCCACAGATTTTCTGTGGAACTCGGCAGTTGTATCGACATAAAATATCACGCAATCTACACAGAGTTCTACCAACATCGCTCAAGATATGTCTGTATTATTAATTTTAGTAACTTAATAAAAGTAAAAAAGTAAAGTAAAGCTATCCCTGTACCAGGCCGTGAAGGCCCATAGGGTTGTGAGACGTTGAGGGTCCCACATTATCTAGACAATCAGCTCAAAGATGGCAGTAAGGTTGTCAGCCTTACGCGCCGGCCGCACTTTACTCCCCAGGAAAATTATTTAATTAATTCCTGGTACCCATTTCTGTTAGAGGCTGAGTCGACCCCAGTGCCATAGTGCGGTTGGAAAGATTAGGTCATTTAATAAGAATCCAATGACCTCATCGAAATCGAACCCGCGACCTTCCGCCTTGTAGCATAGCCCCTCAACCAACTACGCTACCACGTGCCGCGTAGTAACTTAATAAGCTGAAAGAAACTCGACATGTAACGGCAGCTCCACAACAGAATTCGGCAAACTGCGTTATCCCTGAGCGCTGTAAACAGGCTTGTACTAGACACAGCGCTCCCTCATCAAGCCCGAATTATCTCTTATTGCACTGATTTTAATCAACCAGATCTGCGCTCGTCGTGAGATATACATCAGATCCACAGACCTAATTGGCATGATTAACGACCAGAGCAAGTTCAGTGCCCTGGGTATGAGTTCGCTGTATTAATTTGGGAATGGTCGGGTGGGAATATTTGCGAGAATATTCAAAGTTCGCGTGAAAGAATGGCAGACAGCTTAGCAGGAGATATATCTTAGGGATATATAGACAAGCACTGAGACAGGTATACAGACACATAGAGAAGTAGATACATAGAGTACTCGGCGGATAGATAGATAAGTAGATAGATAGATAGATAGATAGATAGATAGATAGACAGAGAGACAGACAGACAGATAGTTAGATAGATAGATAGATAGATAGACAGACAGATAGATAGATAGATAGATAGATAGATAGATAGATAGATAGATAGACAGAAAAACAGATAGTGGACGGACGGAGGGCGGGAAGGACAGAGAGATAGACGAACAGGCAAAGAGGCAAATAGGTAAAAGAGATAGAGTTAAATAAGGCCGCGTCATAGCTCAAGGGGTTTGTCGCTGGCTTCCCACCGCGGCGGTCCGGGTTCGATCCCGGGTCTGGTCAAATGGGATTTGTGGTGGACAAAGTGGCGCTGGGGCGGGATTTCTCCGAGTACTTCGGTTTCTCCTGCCAATCTTCATTCCACTAAATTCTCTATGATCATAATCACCCGGAGCAGGCTACAATATGCCAATCAGTGGCCGCCGTGCCGAGTGGACCCAGTTGGACTCCACCCTCCATTAAGCGAATTTTAGAGTTAAATACATGTATATAGTTAAGTAGTGAAGTAGGAAGGTGGATGGATGGATGGATGGATTTTATGACGAAGAGACAGACAAATACATAGAGATGATGGATGACTTGGCGAATTCTGGAAAGTGTAGTGCTTGCTTTCCTGCATAAGATGTCGAACATTATTTGTAGGACGTAGTAATAGGATTATTTGAAGTTATCGCGAAAGTTCCTTCAACCAGACCATGGGGGATATGATCGATGGAACAACTGTCTATCGGTTTTAGTTACATTCATCAGCAGCATCACTATAATAATCAGACTTCATTAATTCTGCCGGAAACGCATTCATCCCAACACGGTGCGTCTCTGCAAATTCCCAAGTTACTAATACCCGCGACCGCTACTGCACGAGATTGTGAGGACGTGTTACAGTTGCTGTTCCATTAAGCTTCGTATTCAATGCAATTCATCAAACCTGGAATATTCAGTTATAAGCCCGTAGCTGCAGTACATTGTGTACTGACGCCATGTTCCGCTTGCTCATGTTCATTGCAGGGGTGCACAAAAGTTTGTGAAAACTAGTCACTGCTCTGTGTACTCTCTGAAAAATATCAGGTAAATTATAATCCAGTATAGAGTGGAGGCACCTCTATGGTCTAGAGGTCAGAGTTCATGGCTACAGATCCAGAGGTCCCAGGTTCGATTATTGGCGCTACAAGATTTTCTGAGAAGTAGTGGGTCTGTAATGGGGTTCACTCAGCCACCTGAGGATAATTGAGGAGCTACTTGAATGGAAAAGTAGCGGCTCCGGTCTAGAAATCCGAGATTAACGGCCGTGGGGATCCACTTTGCTGACCACGCGACACCCTCTATCCACAAAAGTTGGCACTAACTTAGCCGACAAGTGGCGGTCGGTCGGTCGATATCGTTCACTTGCGGACTAAAGCCATCGAGTTTGTTTTTGTTGTAGTTCTAGAGTTAATTTTTCGTAAGTAAATACGGAAAGGGGAGGGTTATATATACATGTCAGGCCAAGCTAAGCCAACCAAGAGGTTTAAATAAGTTCCAAGTCTCTCTCGTGATACTCATAGTATTTCTGGTATTAATGGATTTCCAGAACCGCAGTACATTTTGTTTTCAGTCGCCATGTTCTTCCAAATAGAACCGTTTTATCAACGATACCCAAACTACCATGACCATCGCTGTGCGCATCTGCGTACACGCAGACTCTATTGACACCAACGCCACGCATTCGTCCGCCATGTTGCCTGTTATAAATTCCATAATCGCGTTATAATGGGAACTAAAACGACGTAAATTAGCAAGCGGTGTATTCTTCAATCACGCTGAAAAGAAACCGCGTAAATCAATAATTATTTTTATGCTTTCCAGGCACTCTTTGAGAGTACAAGCTTAAGCCGGCTTACTGTTTGCTTAGCATAATTTGTACCGTGAAAATAGAGGCAGTATATTCCGCCGAAAAGTCAAGTCGAAATTCCAGTCCTTTACCTAGTAGCTACAGCGAGTCAGTTATCATGGAGAACAGTAACTAACTAACTCCATGGCCCTTCTTGAGAAGCCGCCAGTTGTGCAGCTACTCAAAAATCTTCGAACATTTTATTGAATCCGAAGGTTCATTACCGTATTCACAAGAGCCCTGACCCGGAGAACAATAGCTGGACAAAATTTAATCTCGGCGGTCTGGGCTGAAAGCTGTTTACAAATTCAAGTTTGAGTACAATTGATGCAATGCAAAGTTACATCCTATTTCACATCAATATGAATTCAAATTTTGTCTATTTTGAAAAAATGTCTCTTAGTACTAAAACAACTGGTAGAAAGTGTGATTTCTATCAATATACATATATTTCTTATTAACATCTACAGTTTTATTTTCAATATTTTCTTAAATATTGTAGCCTAATCCTTCCAGCCGCATTGTGGCCCCGGGGTCGACTCAGCCTCTAACAGGAAAGAGTAGCAGGAATCTTCCTTGAGGTAAAGGGCAGCAGGTGCGTAAGGCTGGCAACCTCACCGCCATCTGCGAGCTGACTGCCCGGAAAACGTGGGAGCCTCGACGTCTCACAATCATATGGGCCTCCACGGCCAGTTACAGGGATAGCTTTACCTTTTTTTGCCATATTAAACTAATCCCATTGAGCACCATCATGCTTGAATTGCTGACAGTTGCTCAGCATCTCAAAAATATCTCTCCTCTTATGGAAAAATAATATTTATTATTGTCTTTCGATGAGCTCGCAAACCGAAGCGCTGTGTAATTTTCGTACTACCATGTATTAGAGACTAGCCACGGAATCTCGATTGATTATTGTATTAATTGGATGGTTATAATTCGTACTACGCTGTAAACATCTCTATAACACACATTAGTTTCTCAATTTATTATAGTCTGCACTACGCGTTGCTTGGTTACAGCTTCCAACAACGGAGACTGCCCCGTTTCCGTCATACCAGTCGTAACTTCCCAGCTACAACTAACCCACATTCTCGACTGACTAGAAACTCCCGCTTGTTCTCCATATATCACCTAGACACGAATCACATAGAATTCCAACAATTCCTCTGTTGTTGCATGGTCGTTCATTACTGCGAAATGATTTTACTACGTCGTTGCCTAGCAATTGATATTTTTTCTGGGTTTGCTATTCTCGCTTTCAAGCGCTATGTCACAGTATCATGTGGGATTTACCGTTAAGGACAGTTTACCTCCCTCAGTTCATTCCGTCGGCTATCCACATGACTGCCTGTTCCACATATGCAAGTATCCTCAGTATCTGCAGGCCGCCTTCTGCATCCACATATCGAGGACGCGCCAAGAGAAACATTTTTTTTATTGCTAGTGGGGTGGCACTAAGTTTCTTGTACCGCGGCCACTTCTGGCCTATTGTACCATCCCCAGATGATAGGTAAGGGTGATTGTAGAGCAATTGGTGGAATGAAGATTGGCAGGGGAAACCGAAGTACTCAGAGAAAACCTGCCCCAGCACTACTTTGTCCACCACAAATGCCACTTGACCAGACCAGGGATCGAACCCGGGCCGCCGCGGTGGGAAGCCAGCTACTAACCGCTTGAGCTATGGCGCCGCCGAGAGACACACTTACTAGAACCCGTCATTTCGTCACCCTCTATACCTGACAATATAAATATTCCAAACAAAATTAAACAAAACCCCGTTAAGGTCTTTTGAGGCGAGAAATTCCGACGAAAGAACCAAAGAAACTGTTATCCCATTATATATTGACTTCATAATGTTCGTGCATGGAAACTATAACTAGGAACTGGAACATAAGAGTTCCTTCGTGATGTGTATACTGCGCTTCATTTATCTTAAAAATGGGTCTGTAGGGAATATTCGGAAATATCGGAGCAGAGCATTTCAGATCTAAGCTAGACACGCACATCTGAGATCTACGGGGGGAATATAGACCTAAGCAAAACGGACTCCTTACTTATACACGTACTTACGTACATCAACGTCCGACGAACAAGTGAGCTTAACGTTAAAGCCTTTGACCCACAAGAATTACTTTGATTCGTTCTATTTTCTGAAATATATATAATGCCATGTGGGGGGGTAAAAGGCACCTCACGTTTCGTAGGAATATATCGCTTCTATTTTCAGGGTAGAATAGTAAGCCAAGCAAGAAGCTAGCAGGATTTTGCCTGCTGCCCGCTTCATATTTATTTATTTCTTGGTTTGCTCTTCTACCCTGAATACGGAGGCGATATGTTACTCCGAAAAGCAGGTTGACGTTCACGGGGCTACACACTATTATATACCTGAAGACAGAAGTGTTTATACCCGCCACGGCGTGAAATCCAAGTCCAAAAGAAGTTATATTTTTCATATATAGTCGGTCTATATATATAAGGTAACTCAACTGAGATAACCTCTGGTCCTGCTGTGGCCGCGGCAGGTCGGCGAAATTGAGATTCTTCTACTTCAAGATGAAAAATCAATTGGTCTGGTTGTCCAGAGGGGATTCACCGCCTGTAATAGACCAGTCGAGCAACAAAAAAGACGTAGAAATAAAACGGAGTCAGTTCATTCATAATCATAACGCATTTCTCTAAGATCCATTTTGAAGTTACCATGCTTTCTTGTTTATCTTCAAAGTGGTCATTTTTCGAAATTTATCGCCCACCAAAATTCTGCAGATCCTACACATTTCCCCCCTCACCCCATATTACTTACGTACTGAGCCAACGATAGCTATCTGACTTCACTAAGCATAGAACACTCGTAACTTCTTAATATTTATAAATCGTAAAGTTTCATTTCATGTATAATTCTCTAATTCCAATTTGTTTAAATCACTAGCAATTTTTGTGCCAATTTTATAATAAATAGGCCCCACATCTTAATTCTAACATGGCGACAACTTGGCTTATAGTAACACTCAACAAATAATATTAATTAAAAAATGACTAATTATGCGCTTCGTGTATTAAACTTCGAGAGTCTGACCAATCTCCAGTTAGCATAATTGTATCTTGAGGAGCGCGGTAGCACTATGCTACAATCTGGAAGGTCGGGGGTTCGATTCCCAATGAGGTCATTGTTTTTTCAATAGACCTAATCCTTCGCCATACTATATCCCTGGGGTCGACTCAGCCTCTAACAGAAATGAGTAACAGGAATCTTCCTGGGGGGTAAAGGGCGTCCGGCGGGTAAGATTGACAACCTCACCGCCATCTATGAGCCGATTGCTTAGAGAAAATGTGGGAGCCTCGACGTCTCACAACCCTATGGGCGTTCACAGCCTGTTACAGGAGTACCTTTACTTTTTTAACTTATAACTGTATCTTGGAGATAAATACAGTACAATGACTGTAAGTTTCACAGAGCTATAATCATTTTCGGTACCTGAAACACATTTCACAACTGTCTGTCTCTCCGACTGTCATGTCAGAGAGCTTCTTGAAACACGGATATGGGCCGCACCGAAAATTCCGGAGATTTCTAGCAAATAAAGAAACTAACGAAATGCTTCTTATCCAGTGGGTACTGGGGACTCTTTCCCCGGGTGTAAACCGGCCTTGGAGTGAAGCTGACCACTCACCTCCAACTAGTGCCGAGGTCAAGAAAATGTGGATCTATACATCCACTCCTACATACATCTTGATGGCGTAGTGCTTAATTAGTTAAGCACAGGGATAAATTTATTTCTTTTACCTTTAAAGAAATGTTAAATTTATTATCTCCAATATTTATAGAAGCTTTGAAGAGTCTTCCCTTCTGAACTGATAGTAGTCTTGCTTCGCATTCTGATAGTCCCAAGTTCAAATCCAGCTATGAGGCAGGCGAATCTTAGATGAATTTTTCATGATTTTCTTCGGTCTCTTCAGACATATTCCAGAACGGTACCTAAAATTCGGCCACGACCGTTTCCTTACACATACCTTCCAATAAATTATTCACTAATTATCCTACCATTGGACGGTATAGAAACTGCGCTACTGACGTCATTAAATAAAACTCATAAAAATATCAAATGTTGATGTTTTAGATTTATACTACATTTTAAGATGTTAAATATTATAAATATTTCTCTCCGAATTTCCACACCAAAATGTTATGTCATGCCATAATGTGACTATATAAAAATATTGAAAATTGTTATCTATTTTCTTAACTGAGTACGTAAACATTTCAGATCACGTCAATGCTGTGGAACTCCCTCTCACATCAGCAAACATTGCAAATCAGTAATTTCCATCAGAAATTGAATAATGTCCGTTAGGCCTTTGAGTTAATGGACATGAAAATTAAGTTAGTTTTGTTTCCAGTTCTATTAAATATTTCAACAATTTCTCAGAACCAATAATGCGGATGGGAAAGTAAGGCAAGCCTCTGAACACTTTTTTTTTCAACTTGTTTTAGAGGAATGGAGCGAATGGGTTTTGTTCTGTATAAACTTATATACATGTATATATACTTTTTTTACTCCCTAATACGTGTTCTGAAAAGGATATTCTTTTTAAAGTCTGACATTAGTACTACGAGCCCTATTTCACCTTTCATCTGGGAACTGTGAAAAGAGTTGATCTTTACTCTTCAATTCCACGAAAACCAGAACAGCCTCTATACTCTTTTAAGTGCTTTATCTCAGGTTCACCACTGAAGACTGGGGTTGTCTGGAACATCTGGCCCAACGTCACAAACTGTTTTGAATGAAATGTGTTCGCTTCTAGAATGAAATTCGCGAGCTCCCCGACCACAGAACTCATACCGAGGACATCTCTTCATGAATGGATTTTGGGCTACCGCAAAGGTTTCTTATCTTTATAACATGAAGCAGTCCACCTGCGAACGTAAAGAGAGGAATTAAGTTTATAAAAAAAATCGGAACGTTTATTCCATATAGCTAAAAACTATTAGTATGGTGCAGCCGGAATAGTTCAGTCGGTATAGCGACTTGTTAGGTGCTGGACGGCCCGGGTTCAATTCCAGTCAGGAGCGTCCAGATCGCTCATCTCTGGATCGCAACCAGCCTCCTATCCATTGGACAATGGAGAATATTTCCCTTGGAGGTAAAGCGACAGAGGCGTAAAGCTCACCACTCACCTCCATCTGGTGCCGAGTATAAGAACATATGGATATAATTTCCACTCCCACGCACGTCTTTATATCGTAGTGTACCCAAAATCGATAAGTAAGATTCAAACTTAATTAGACCTAGAGGAAGTGAGTTGAGTAAAAACTTGTAATAATATAATTTGTAGTCCATATCATGAGGAAAAAATTGTTTTTTCATTGGAGTCTCTAGCTTCAATAGTTATCGAGATACAGAAGATAACGCAAACCTCCATTTGAGCCAAAAACGCGTTTTTTCGCATCATAAAAACGGCTGTACCGGGAGAACTGAAAGGATTAATTTTTTAAATACTTTTTAAGTGTGAAAATATGTATATTTTTATAATTTTTTTAATGGTTGGGCGACCTTCCTGGATAACTTCACGTGGAATGACCCGTACTTGATTAATTAAGCATGGTGAAAGCTTTATTTTTACTTTACAGTTAATATGGTGTCTATGAAGAAAGCAGTCTTCTGGGATTTGGCACCGTGTATATGTGGTGTTAACCTCAAATCTTACAATATGGTGTCTAGTTTCCAAATCACAGAATATATAGCTGTAAATAAATAAATTTGAACATGGTCAGTAAGAACACGAAACGTTAATCCTTACTTTTACTGAAGGGCTTCAGAAAAACTCTTCAGAGAAATATTTAGACACGAGGAGCAACGGACTCAATAGTACTACCAAGGAGTTTTCCTTGAAGGACTGAAGAAAACGACTTTCTTCTTAATTATGTTGCATCGTGCTGTATGTTGGTTATATTAAACGTCTACAATGAAAAGTCTCAGTGAATTTTAAAATGCGTTCTCGAAAAACTTTGTCGGCAATAAACGAACACACGATTCTATCACAGAGATTAAAATTTGAAATACAGTACCTGGCTAGAGGTTACCGATAAAAATTTATCATGTGAGAAAAATTCAATAACATTTCTTATTCGTTCATGTTTTACGTTTTACTAAAAATCGTGAAAACGTCCTTTCATGAGGAATAATGCCCGCTGGTAGCTCTCTACAAATGTTAGACTACTGGAACGAAAATATATTAAATATTTCAAACCATGAAACATTATTAATATTTGGGTCCGGATTCTGCAATTTAGCAATGATTTTCAAACCTAACTTTAAGGTTTTGTTCAGTGAAACGAAGAAATATGCCATTACTCTTATTTTGCGGTTATTCTCCATGAGATACAATTCATGTGATCTATCCTGTACATTTCTTGTTCCCTCTTTCGCTGAACTTCTCGCTACACTCCCCTCTCCAGAAAGAAATACGCAGCAGATGTTTCCCGTCAAATCAAGCAGAGCTTTTGAATGCATTTCCCAGAATGGAAACTTATGCTTATTCGAAACTCTGAATTTACTATGTATATATATTTTTCATCTTCTTTTTTCCTTCGCGTGGCAAGAACAGACACCCACACAGCTTTGTTATACTATAACACAACGGGAGTTGTGCGAACATGTCGAACGTTACTAAGGCAGGAATATGAATAAGTCATAACATCAGGTACATTTACGAATGATACAGAATGGCAGAGGTTGAGATACGTGGAAGTTTAGACTGGTACAAAGACAGATAAATAAAGAGATGCAGTAATAGACATGTATAAACAAATAGAAACATATTTCTTTCAATTGGTCTGCAAATTCAATATTATTGTTAAAATTTTAAGGAGTTGCTTCTCTGAATATTGTATAGTGAAGCTACTATATCAGTTAGTTATCCATTCCTCTATTTTTACGCTACAACTCACGTAGAGTTTTGGTCTTCTCAATCACACCTCTCCACTTGGAACTGTCCTGGACTGTTAATTTCCAGTTTGGTACCTTCATATTCTTAATGTCAGCTTTAACATCATCCTCCCATCGTATTTTCGGTTTGCTCATTGGTCTTGTACTTAATGGTTTCCATGGGCCGCGCCATAGCTCAAGCGGTTAGTTGCTGGCTACCCACCGCGGCGGCCCGGGTTCGATCGCTGGTCTGGTCAAGTGGGATTTGTGGTGGAAAGTGGCTCTGGGGCTGGTTTTCTCCGAGTACTTCGGTTTCTCCTGCCAATATTCATTCCACCAAATTCTCCATCATCATAATCACCCGGGGCAGGCTACAATAGGCCAATCAGTGGCCACCGTTCCGAGTGGACCCAGTTGGAATCCACCCCCCAAAAAGCGAATAAAAAAATATTTCCATGAGTACAGGCACTTAACTGATCTGTTCGTTGGCATTCGCTCTACATGGCCAAGCTATGAGAGTGTTTGTGCACGTAAACAATTTATTATATTTTTATAGTTGATTAACTGATTTAATTCTTGATTTGTTTTCATTCGCCAAAAATAATTCTCATACTTGGGCCAAAATTTTTTCTTAGAATTTTTCTCTCAGTACCCCTAATTTATTGATTTCATCAGTTAGTTATATGTATACAAATTTCTCGATCTCATCAGATAGTATAACGGCCTTGGTTGTGAACCAAGGTTGTGAATTAGGTCTGTGAACCTAATTAGCAATCGGTTCCAAATATACAATATGTTTCAGGTTTCCACACTTGCGAGTGGTGAGACTACTCCGAGACGTCGATACCCGAATACATGATTAAATGGTGTCAAAAGCCAGAGGACCATAATTTGGACCATTCCAACAAAGCGTCAACTGACAGCATTTGAAGACGTCAGCAGATATAACCAACCATCTCCATGGAGTTGAACCCTTCTTGAAAAGCCACTATTTGTTCAGTTACTAAAGAATTTCTCAACGTTTTATGGAACCTGAAAGTTCATTACCTTGTTCACAAGAGCCCTCCACTGCTCCCTATCCTGAGCCAGATCAATCCCGTCCATACCACCCCATTCTAACTCTCTAAGATCCATTTTAATATTATCTACTCATCTACGGCTTGGTCTCCTTAACGTTTTCTTTCCTTCTGGCTTTCCCACAAATATTCCATTCGTGCTATATGCCCTGCCCATCTCATCCTTGACTTGAGCACTCTAGTTATACTTGGCGAAAAGTACAAGGTATGAGGATCTCTAGCAGATATATATGCTTAATAAGGTGGTCTCTGGCGTTGCTACTAATGTTGCCATTATTATTACAATTAATTGCAGTGTTGAACAAGTCCTTACATGTCGGTTCCGCTTCTATTACGTATGAGTTGGAATTTAGCTTTAAGTAATTAAGAGTACATATTCAATTCTTTTTCTTTTAATTTACTCTAGTAATTTGTAAACTTTTAATCTAGAAACACCATTGAAAACCCAGCCGCATTTGATGCATATCTTGTTTGTCTTCATATTTGTATTAGGAAACCAACATTACTTTTGACTATATTTATTTTCCTACGGCCGGAGATGAAGAACCGCTATACAATCAGTAAGTAAATATGCACTGTTGGTTAACACAGAGCTCTCTACTGGTTCTTTCCGATACTAGACATCATTACATAACGTACTGAGGCCGATACGTAACGAGAGAGACAGAGACCGTAGCATTAGCAGAGAACAGTTACCTCGAATACTCACATCGGACTGAAATTTGGCCGTCAGCCCGTCACACACAGTTTTATTCCATTATACCTACAGGTCTCCCTGTGACAGGTAGGCGCCGACACGTAAAAACATCCATCCAAACTTTATTGGTCGGCATTTTCTATCAGTGACATATGGTGTGAATATACGCCTTAAAAGCACTAAAAATACGTTGGTGGTCCGCTGATGATTCGTTCCTTGACGGCGTCGTTACGGATATTGTGAATGAGCCTTTAGCGTATTTTTTATTTTGAATTTAGAACTACGTACTGCAGGTTACTTGAACATGCGAGCCTACAGAATACTGCATATTAAAACACCAGAAGTGTTAAGTTAAATTTTCGAACTTTAGAAAAGGCTATGATCAATGGCGCTGGATGGATGCGTTCACTTTAGAAATTTATGTTCAGATATTTTTATTGTTAGTGGGGGTTTTAAAAATGCATGAACTCGGGATAACCATGTGACCACTGCATCGAGAGTCTGTAGACTCGCTTCTCCACTCAAATATTTTCAAGAACACAGATGAACGAGTGCTGTGTCGGACTGTGCATTCATTTACATTTGCCATCTTGATTTTTCAGAGGAAGCAGATCTCGGGGGAAAAGCTGGAATCTTGCTATACACAGCATGGCTTATAATTTTAACCCAAAATGATGTGTTACAATTAATTACGTAAGATGTAACAATATAGTCTAGGCGTATGAAATATATGACGCGGTTTTCTGCTGATATTTCAACGGGAATTACAGTAGCATTAAATAATTTAAATTGTTGGAATATTCTACTTCAATGTGTCTGTGGTTTATAGCAAGGGTATGGTTTCCTGTTTCTAAGAGAAGCAGTGAGCTAGGCCGAAACTCCACGACCCCTTCCCCCCCCCCTCCAACTCGACCTGTTGCATTATTAAACATTTGGCAAGGGAGAAAGGAATAACAGTAGCATATGTCAGCAACGTTAAACACAAACTATTAGTCCATAGAAGAAAATGATAAGCGAAAATGACTAGCCAGTGCCAAGACAGTGGTGTTAGCAGCTTTGGAGATACATAACGCAACCGGTTACTCATACAAACTCTTTATTAACCGTCAAAACACAACAAATATCAAGGTCAATGCCCAGCTACAGGTCTGCTACATGTTTCGGCTATCAATAGTCATCATCAGGCAAATACATGGTTAAACATATATACACCACTGAACTGCAGTACTGTTAAACTGGATACAATACTATTAATCATATAAAACACTTGACGTAAAGAATACAAATAATCAGATTATATAAAACAGAAGTTATATTGTAAAACAAGAACGGAATTTTAATTGATGTTTTATAACATCGAATCAGTCGTTGGTTTTGTAATTTCGTACGTTCCCAAGGACAAATTGGAATATTCTATGAAGAAAGCAGTCTTCTGGGATTTGGCACCGTGTATATGTGGTGTTAACCGACGTTTCGGAGGAACGTATCGCCTCCATCTTCAGGGTAGAAGAAAAAATATAAGAAATCTGCAAGCGAAGAGACCGTGAGAACCGGTAAAAGCAGACTGCGTGGAAATATACACAGACTGCTTTTACCGGTTCTCACGGTCTCTTCGCTTGCAGATTTCTTATATTTTTTCTTCTACCCTGAAGATGGAGGCGATACGTTCCTCCGAAACGTCGGTTAACACCACATATACACGGTGCCAAATCTCAGAAGACTGCTTTCTTCATAGTCACCGCCGTGAAAGCCTCAAATCTTACATGGAATATCCTATATTTTTTCTTTTTGAATATAAGATTGTATAGGAGGCTCGTGATGTAGATGTTAATATTAATTGTTTAGTCGGTGCCTCGTCTTACAAAGTATTGTCCGTACTGTAGGGAACAACAACGGTTACTCATAGTTCCTTTCGTTCTTATGTGAGCATGTAAAGCGGAAGTAAGTATCCATACATAGACCGCGCCATAGCTCAAGCGGTTAGTCGCTGACTTCCCACGGCGGCGGCCCGGGTTCGATCCCGGGTCTGGTCAAGTGGGATTTGTGGTGGACCAAGTGGCACTGGGGCAAGTTTTCTCCGATACTTCGGTTTCCCCTGCCAATTTTCATTCCACCAATTGCTCCACAATCAACCTGACCTATCATCTGGGGCTGGTACAATAGGCCAGAGGTGGCCACAGTACAAGGGATTTAGTCCACCTCACTATCAATAAAGAAAATGAGTTTCTTCTGAAGAAGAACTGTGTTCAATGGAGTTAGTTTACGTTTCGGATCCTGTGTTGACAGCCGCGTGACTCAAGTGGAAGTTGAAATTACTCCAAGAATTTCATAAAAGATGGAGAATTTCTTGATTTGCTCAGTTTCTGTTAGCTTTTGAAGAATAACTGTGTTCAATGGAGTTAGTTTACGTTTCGGAGCATGTGTTAATATCCACGTAGCTTATGTGGAAGAAGAGACTCAGCTTGCTGTATAGGGTGACGAAAGAAAGATACAGAAAGAGTCAATAGTTGTGACAGCATTGTAACGTCGCCTACGAAGCGGATATATGTGGTCTCAGTGACTGAGAACTACGTCCCGTACCCTTTACGCTCATTATACGTAGGTCGTAACGAAAGTCATGAGCAACTTTTTTTACATGCAACCTGGGAACAGCAGACGAAAGAGAGAACGGTTGTAGCTGGAACCAGCTGTTGTGTTAACCTTGAGAGTCTTGTGACGTCAATAGCTTGCATCGTGTGACCAGTATCACTCCTAACAAAATGGCCGACAACCATATGTCGTTTCACCAGCGTTCTGTCGTCGAATTTCTTGTGAAAGAGGAAATCCCTGCTGCAGAAATTCACCAGAGACTTCAGCGTGCTTATGGAAGTGTGTGCATGGGTGCGAGTAGTGTTGGAAGATGGGTGAAACATTTTAAAAATGGGAACACCAGCATCGAAGATGAGCCTCGGAGAGGTCGTCCTCGAACAGCCTCAACTGAACGCAGCAAGGAAAGATTGGATGAGATCATTCAAGATGAGAGGCGTGTGACTGTGGACACAATAGCCCGAAAACTTGGTATAGGGCACAGAGCAGTACAGGAGACGATTGAAAGCTTGGGCTATAGGAAAATTTGTGCTCGTTGGATCCCTCGATTATTGACTGAAGACCACAAAGGTCAGCGAAAAGCTATCACCTCAGAACTGCTGCAGAGATATCGACACGAAGGCGATGATTTTTTGCTCTGTATTGTGACAGGTGACGAAAGCTGGTTTCACCGTTTCGAGTGTGAAACGAAACGGAAGAATATGGAATGGTACCATTTGCATTCTCCATCAAAAAAGAAGGCAAAGATAGTGCCATCAGCTCTGAAGGTGATGGGCACAGTCTTCTGGGATGCAGAAGGGTTTATACTGGCCAACTTCCTGGAACCTGGGCAAACCATCAATGCTGCTCGTTATGTCCAGACACTGCACAACCTCCGCCGTGCATTGCGGGATAAACATCCGGGACGAAACATCATCATCCTGCATGACAACGCTTGCCCCCAAGCCGCTCGCCTCACATTGGAAGCAATCGCAAAGATGGGGTTGGGAAATTCTTCCACACCCCTCCTATAGCCCTCATCTGGCACCCTCCGACTACCATCTTTTCGGATTTGTGAAGGATCAGCTGCGTGGACAACGTTTTGAGACAAGGGAGGAAAATTCAGAAAGCAATGCGTCAGTGTCTTCGGATGGCTGGAACGGAATTTTACAGAAGGGGAATTTTCAAACTCCCAGAACGCTGGGAGAAATGTGTATAAAGAAGTGGCGATTATGTGGAAAAATAAAGAAAGGTCTGTAGATTGAGGTGGTGTATTTGGTTTGGGAATAATAAAGCATGTTACTTGACAAAAAAAGTGTTGCTCATGACTTTCAGTACGACTCTCTTGCTTTACAACTATATCACTCTTAGCATATCAGCTTACAGTTCAGAGCAAACCTTGTTTTCAATCCATTCTGAAGCAAGGAAACGATTTCTAGTACCGGTTCTGAAACTCGACCAGATCCCATGTCCTGGTCATTAGCAGATGGTCTTGAATTAGAACTTCAGTTTATTGTATCAGATCTATGATCTACGCGGGTAAACTTAATTCAAGATAGAAACTTTGAGGAATTTATCGATTTAACATTCCCTTTTCTCCTCGAAGTCAGATATGAGTTCGACGACAATAAGACGCCGGTGGAATAGACGCCAAATACAAACAAACTATTTAGTAGGCCAAAACCAAGCAAATTTCTCGGCGGTGCTCAAAATGGTATACCGAAGACATGAAAGATGAATTATGTCCTTATTGGCTGGATGCGTATTCTAGACATAACCTCGTCTTGTGGGTAGACACTACCTGTCGCTTTACTCAACTTTACACAAATTCTGTAACAATGTATCAGCAATAAATATGAGTCCAGGATTGACTGGCTGCAGCCACCTACTCACGCTGGTTCCTCGCTCACGGATTTTTCTACCCTGAAGATGGAGGTGATACCTTCCTCCGAAACGTCGGTTCACACCAGATTGACACAGCGCCACAACCCAGAATACGGAGTTCTTCAGAAAAACAACAAAATTTTCAATAATTTTTTACGTTAAATTCTAATGGTAGAAGAAATAATTTAGCTGTTCTGACAATGCAAATTATGCAAATATATCATCCATGCTTACCGGTTATGATTGTAAAACAAAAATGCTTGACATGTAAATATATAACGTGACCGAATGAGAACTTCTAGTTACAACACACAGGCACATACATAAATATACACGTCTCAATCCAAGTACGTGTTATGGGGCAACCATTTTCTTCTCACAATCAACAGAACATAAAATGGCAGCTTATGACTCTTGGGATGCGAAATTGATTTCCTAGGAATTTAAAAGATCGGCATAACTAGTATTTATTTCTGTTGGTTTACCTACAAACTACGTTAAATATGTCCTTTTTCACTACGGCATAACGCGTCCCCAAGTTTCAGGATACGACTTCGAGATATGGAGAGCAGCTGCGAATGTACTGAAAAGGCAGTCGCATATGGCCGACAGGGAGCGTTCATCCTGCTTTGCGGTTGGATGGAGGGAGAGGCACATCGGCTAACGACTCTTCGCCGAAAAAAAAGGGAATGAGAAATGAATACAAATTTCAGTAGTAGAACAGATGGTAGAATTTTATTAAAATTGACCCTTAAGTGCAGAATCTGACGGCGTGAACTAGGTTGGTGTGGCCCAAGATAGGGACTGCAGTAGACTTTTATGAAAGCGATAATAAACAGTCATGAAATGTGTTTCGTCTGGTGGGAATGTATTAAGTATTTCTAAATAATTAATATTTGAGGTTTAAAATCCCTCTTGACGGAGAATAAAAGTACAGACTAGAGCCCAAAATACACTCCTGTCCCCCAAACTCAATATTGTTAAAACGGGGTTGAAACCCAGATGATGTAATGGCATTGAAACTAAACTTAGATATTCTCTGGAGCATTTGTTTTCAGCTCAGATAAATCTCCCGCGAGGCAGGCCCCTTTTCTTTTCTCTTCAAAACACGTGAATGTCAACAGTCGAGAAAGTGACAGTAAACAGTCTGTAATAGTTTGGTATTCTCGTGAGAGAATTGTTTTTAGAAATTGTCCAGTGCATAGATGGCACAAAGGAAAAATAAGACACCATGCATCTCGTTCTGTCTGCGTTTTCCGGGGAGGAAAATAATTCTTTCTGTACATCACTGTAAACCAAAATAATAATTCGTGACCTTCAGAATTTTGCTTGCTGCCTGCTTGTGTCTTATTTCTTATTTGACTTATTCTTCGACCCTACTGATGAGGGCAATATGTTTCCTCTCAAACGTCTGTCGATTTCTACCAGATTACACTGCGCCATACCCTAGAAGACAGTACGCCTTACCCGACGGAGTAGTTCAGAATAGGAATCAACTAAACTAATTGGCCCTTGAGTGAGCACAACGCGACACTGAGCGGGAAGCCGCTTAATGACAAGTCCGTAGTCTAAACACTGGATAATAACTACACTCAAAGAGAGATTTAATGATCATCTTGTCAGCGCTTACGCCTGTCCGCCTCGAAACAACACTGACCGTTAGTCACCACTGTTCTCCTAGAAAGAGGACTGGCCAGAAACCAAGTACAGGCGAGGCGTCATGACAATTGTATGTTTTATTTTCATGCCCTTTTCCGCTATCAGAGTGCTTCTGGCTGCATTTCCATGGTTAGCGGTTTAGACTTGACATAAAGATGTCTTCGGCTAGGGTTGGGGAGCTGTTACGTCACACTTTGACAGGGATCATTAAATCGCGACTCCACTGTCACATCCTTCTCTTTTAACCAGTCGAATGTCCGATGCCTTAAGATGTGACAATGTCGTTAATAGTTCATAATTCAGGAGGCGGCGATACATGTAGATAAACATGGAACAACGATATAAGAATGATTAACAGGGGAAACAGAAGTAAAACTGTAGTAAACTGCTTCAGAATCAATTCGTCCACCATGAATCCCTTGTGAAGTTACTCGGGACCAAACCCCTAGGCTCCACAGTAAGAATCCTGCACCCAGCGGACTGAGAAATTAAACAATCGATCATAAATTCTCTCATCTTAATTTAAAAATATATTGAACACAATAAATTGTCTTCCCATTCATTTATCTCGCAGCCAGGCATTTAAGACAAAAGAAACGTACATAACCCGTGAAAAATCGATCATCTAATGGAGGGACTGGAAACGGCAATGAGTCACTGGGGGTTCCCCACGAGAGCACGGAACATACCCAGACCTTTCCTGCGTTATACACTACAATAACAGCTAATCGTACGTGAAATAGTAACCCCAGGCGATCTGTGGCTTTCGGCGTCACGTTCGATACAACAGCGCTCTACAATACAAACCGACAGTCCCTTTTCTGCGGACCCATCATCCTATCATCTGGCATCTACACAAAATAGTGCGTTGTTAAACAAACTGTCCTCCATGTAGAGGTTTCCTCGTCACTCGCCACACACACACTGGGACAGTGCCTTGCAATAGACAATGATCATTTTCTCTCTACCAATTCACCAGTATCCTATCATCAGACCCAACTACACATAAAACATTGCGTTGTTTAACAAACATTCCTCAGTGTTGATACACCCTCATCAGTCACTGCGCAGTGGGATAGTGCTTTACAATAAACCATGAACATTTTCTGTAAAAGGCAACAATAATACCGCTGCATGTCCGCTGGAATATAAAAACACGATTGAAACAACAGATTTCATAATATGAAATATGACATTACTAGTTCTTAACCATATTTTGATTGTATAACTTTCATTTTTATAATAATTTTTCATTTTATTGTATTTTTATACTTTGTGTTACTATAGTGTAACATATTTGTCAAGTATCCAGCTCTATTGTACCATCATATTGAAATGCAGTTCAATAGTTTGCGAGTGTGATAACTATGTATTTGCCTGATGATGGCATTATAAAAACCGAAATATGTAGCTAAGGTACTATTGACCTCGACCCTTGCTACGGATTCTAATAAAGCTGTTTGTATAACAAACACAACAGGGTGCACTAAATGAAAATCATTTTCTGTGTATCAATACATCCCTTTCCTACCATCCGTCACGCGAAACAGTGCATTGTTAAACACACTTCCATCAACATTGAACTCACCTCCTTTAAGTTCCGGGTACAAGAATAGTGGAGCTATAACTTCACTTCCCATATATCTTCATGATGTCCTTAGCTACTTAAGCGCAGAAATAAATTTACCTTACCTTACCGTCCGAACTGGTATTCTTCATCGACTATTTTTTTTTCCCTTGGCACTACAGCCCCAGTGGGCCTAGGCCTACCTCCATGAACTTCTCCGTTCACTTCGGTTTTTCTAGATCTTAGACATTCGGTAGGATTCTTTGGGCGGGTGATCAGCTGTACACAAACACAGAAAAACGCACACAAACATCCATGCCCTGAGCGGGATTCGAACCCACGATCCCGGCTTCCGAGCGAGCGAAGACAGTGCATGCCTTAGACCGCTCGACTACCGTGACCGGCTCTTCATCGACTATGGATGCATAATATTTCAGTCAGAAAATTTACTTGTGCATAAGCCTCTGCATACCCCCGGCACAAATATGTTAGGGCATTGTTAACCTCGGCTCTAGGTGAAGGTGAATGAATACAATATCAGGTCACTTTTCTCTCGGCGAAAAAGGCCTAACTACCCACTAATGGGAGCCTTAGTCTTTTCCAGAATCAGCATGAAAGCAGTGGCAAAGAGAAATATCGTCACTGATTGAAGTCAATATTGTAAAACGTCTATGCATAAAACAGTCCGTCAACAATGAAACAAATTGTTCCCTTTTCTTCCACTTACACTTTTAACACGACATGTTTCGGCCCTAGATGGTCATCTTCAGGCGTCTTAATATGTTAAAACTGCTACATTGCGGTAATATGCGCTAAACCACACGCTGTAATACACTTAATATAATAAAATAAAAATTAAAAATTAAATTAAGTGGACAACAGCGTGTGATTTAGCACATATGAATGCAGTGAAACAGTGTTAATATATTAAGACACCTGAATATGGCCATCTAGGGCCGAAACATGTTGTGTTAAAAGTGTAAATGGAAGGAAAAGGAAACAATTTGTTGCATTATTGACGTACTGTGTTATACATAGACGTTTTAATATGGCTTGCAACAGGATGCTTAAATACAGAATTGACAATATATCTTCTGCTGAGCGGCCTCCGTAGTCTAGAGGTAACGTTCCCACCTCATGACTCGTAGTACGCGGGTTCAAACCCGGCGGAGGTCGTGGAATTTTTAAGGGCGGAAAAATTCAGGGAACAAGTCCTCCGGGAGGGACTTTAAGCCGTGGGTCCCGTGTCGTAGCTTTACGGCACGTAAAAGAACCTCATATCTCCTAAGGAAGTCACTGAGCCAAATTCAAGGACATTTCCCGCCCAACAGTAGTCTCTAACGCCTCTGATAGATGGGGGAAGCATTATAGATACCGCTAAGCCAGTAGAGGCCGAACTCGCTGGCTTGGTCGGGACTGATGGTAAGCACTAGTATCGGTAGGGTATAGACACTGGTAGAATATCATAGAGGGAAGCACAATGGACCAATACTGGTCTAAGTGCATGGGGAAACCCACCCTCTCCAATAACTAACTAACTAACTACCTTCTGCTGATTGGCTTCATTAAACACAGCTTTGAATCTGCAAGGAGTGAGCAAGAAAGTGAAGAGGTACTTGGTTAATTAAACTTAAATTTTGTCCGACAGCAGACCTAAGTAATGTAAGTCGGATACAAACACTGTGAACACAAAAATAGGATACATGTTCTCACTGTTTTTCGTGTAAAATCCTACTGCCATTTTTATTAAGGAAGTTAATGCTTACATCGGCCTCATGAACTTCTCTCCAATATTCTTTGGTTTTATTCTTTCTGCGCGACAGATAAATGTATAATTCCATGCTCCACAGCAACCTTTCTTCTCCGAGTTTCTAATCTTGCTTTATATTTTAATCTCTTCTCGTGTGTAGCGTTCTGAAGGGGTGTCGCCTGTTCACAGATCATTCTCTTGTTTAACATTTGTTGCGATAGAACACTTGGAGACTTTCTCTAACATCCTCTGTACGCCTTGCTAACAGACCTAAATATATTTGTGTCTCTAGCACGGATTAAATCTGTAGGGACTATACTCAATGGACGAGGGATTGCAGCCAGTGAAGCGTTGCTAATGTCATCTGTGTGTTTGCCAGGCTCATACAGCACCCGATCGATGTATCGAACTTTTTCCCAACTAATGGAATACATCAAACCGAGTGCCAGCAGCACAATGCAGCACCCTGTGTCCACAATAAAGCTGTAGGTCACGACAATATTGATTTTAACAATTGATAAGCAGCTCTGCGTGAGTCTCTTGTCGTTTATGCTTCCTTTTACGACTGTCAACGTAATATCTGACATTAGTTTCCGGTCTGTGTCACAGAAATAGGTTCAAAATGAAGATTAGATAGGAACATATTTGGAAAATATTTGTCAACGTTCAGTTAAAAGTAGTTTGTCATTGCGTTTACCATATAAAGCAAATAATATTCATAAACATGAAAACAAAAAATCATTCGAACAGTAAGTTCTGCGTTGTTCTGAAAAAAATGGGCTGTTAACTAAAAAAAAAGGACGTTTTAAAAATTTCAGAACAAACAATTATTTCGATAAACAGAAGCAAAGTGGGTAACGATAATTCGAGTTATCATTAGATTATTTAAAAATTTGTTTTCGCTTGCTGTAATTTTAAAGATCTGAATAGCAGTAATTTACTGTCTACTCTAAAGTTGGATGTTGTTCACCAAATATTAGTTATAATGAAAGTACCGTTGTCATTATTACTACAGACTACGTATACCACATCAGAAATTGAATGAATTCGACGATTTCAATATTAATCTTGAGCCGGTTTTTAAACCTGTGCATATGGGACGACTAAAGATTCTCCTAATCTGTGACACAGCTTGGATATAATATACTGTATGTGTGTTGCTCACACCATCAGAGCAGATCACGTGATACACAAGCTACATTTCCCTTTTTGTAACATTTGTTTCATCTCAACATATATTTTTATGCAAAACATAATGATTATATTTTGTCATTCACAAGAAAGTCAACCATAAATATTTAAATGCTTGTGTTGTGTTCTCCTGCTATGACTCGTGTAGTTAAAATTTCTTAGGCATGCAGGGCCTTCATTTACTAAATCTAAGACGTGGCAGTTTTCCAAAATACACCATGTCGTACCGAAAAGACAGCAATATTAATCTTCACCATAATGAGAATATGAAGTTTCATATAAACTTAAATGAGTTGTAAATATAATGAGAACATTGTGTAAAGTCTGAAAATAGATTTATCGGCCTCCTCCAGAGTACTGATTTAAGTGAGTTGTAAATGTGGTGTGAAAATATTGTGAATTTTGAAAGCAGAAATATGATACGTTTAATTAAATTTGTTTCTAACATAATAAAGGAATTATGATAAGTCTGAAAATAGAGATACGTGTATGATGTGTTTACCATATTCACTGAATTAAATATGCTGTAATTATAACGAGAAATTATTGTAGGTCTAAATTTGAACAAAGGGATGTAGTTATTAGATAGGGAATTAAATCAAATGTTTTCAATTAAATCAGATATGCATTTGAAGTCTAAATTATAGATATGTTGTGTCTATAATGGTCAATGAATAAAATGCTTTGTAAATTTAATGAGATCATTGCATCAGCCTTGCCAAAAACAAAGTGTTGGATTTATCTTGTTCGCTGCATTACGTGAGGATATAGTGCCAACCTCAACAAGAGAGATGTGTTGTGTTTATTGTGTGAACTAAATTAAAGGTGTTGTAAATATAATGAGAACATAACGCCAACTTTAACAAAGGAGATGTAGTATTTATCACGTGCACTAAATTAAATGCGTGGTATCATTATAACCAGAATGCATTGTTGCTGTGTCATCAACAATGCAATGTGGTTCACCCTGCCGTATAAAGCACATCAGCAAGCCGATGAATGAATCTGGGAGCCCCAGGGGATTCTGGAAATGCCGATAATAGGCTCCCTGACAACAGGCGCAATACGCTAATTAGTGGTGCCCTGCCCCCACTGTCTGACTCTTAATGGCGCCCCACCAACCGGGGTTGTTAGGTAATCTCGTCCTGTGTGGCGCTGCGGGTGCTGACGTCTGTAGGGCTCGCGCGAACAAGAAATATGACAATAAAGTCATCATTGCTTCCGGATTTGTAGCCTAGTGTTAATAACAGAAAAATAAATAATTAATAAATAAAAATGCCAATAGGAAACAACGTGAAAAATGTGGTTGAAAATAGGGTATATAAAATAGAGAGGGCATTGAGAAAAATAAACTCAATTAATCAGAGAAGTTAGCTATTTCTGGGTGGTAAATCAGAAGCCGACTGGAGGCTAAATTTCTCGTATACGGGCAGACGTTCATGCACTCATGTTACTGGTAATATTACCGTCATGTATCACGATTCAGATGTTTAACTTGGAAAGTTACGGTTAGAGATGAACTGGATAGCTCAGTCAGTATAGTGACTAGGCTACAGGCTGGGTGATTGGAAATTCGGAATTTGATTCTTGGTAAGAGTGGAGATTTTATTTTTGTGACTGGACCTAGACAGGCCCTAGGGCTCCCCCAGCCTCGTATCCAGTAGACAAAGAGGGTCTTTCTCAAGGGGCACAGGAAGCGAGGAGTGCCGCTATTCGTTCTCCTTAGTTTAGTGGCGAAGGTTAAGAAGAGCAGGAGCAATGCTGCTTTTCCCCAAAAACGTCAATTATTTTGGTATAGTGCTCAATGAATTAAGCATATGTCACTTCTATTTTGCTTTACTTTAGTGGAACTTGTATGCTAATGTGACTTTGTGGGAAGGGTTTCTGAACCACAGCTACAGGCTTAAAATAATATGATGACTGTAATGAATATTTCAAATCAATTTCTATTTGTTTACGTGCTTACCATACAGCCCAAAGGTCAATTATATAATAGACAGACCCGAAAAAGGGAAAAATAAATATGTACATGTGAGCAAAGTCAAAGGAAAAACAAGGCAAATTGTGTCATTTAGACAATAATAAAAACTCAACGAATGCAATTACGAGTATTTGTATTAATGTTTAAATGACAAAACTTGCCTTGTTTTTTCTTTATATATATATATAAAGTATATTATACATATTGTCACGTGCAGAGCGTACGCGTGACGAAAATAACGGGTTCTATCTATATCGTAAGATTTGATTTATTAGAACTCTGGATACAGGTTCTCGCAATCGCACTCAATAGAGCACTATCGCTGATTTACACAATTTAGAGTCTACAGTTGCACATGCACTAGGATTCACCGTCCTCACTAGTCGTCCTCTTGTTATTTTGTCTTCAATCACTCTGTACTCCTCTGTTCTAACATGTACTCAATTAATCTTCACAATTCACCAAGGACACGCTCCATTCTCGTCCTTGTACTCTCAACTGCTGAACCCTCCTGGACTCTCTTTAGCTGCAAGCGGACTCATGTTATATGGCTGCGGCACGGACAAGGCAGAAAACACAGTTCTCTTTTTGAGTACTGAGAACCACACAGAAAATAATTCACGTGATAAATATCTCACCAGTCCATTGGCGCGCTAACTGTTGCCTAGTAACGAGCTAAAAACATTCATCCTATTGTTGCGTGCACGTACCGCGGGGTGTTTATCGAGCCGTTGCCAGGCAATGCGTTGACATATCACATTATATATTCATAATTAATTACTTACTTACTTACTTATGGAGCCGAGTCCTTCTTGAGGAGCCGCCAAATCTGCAGCTACTCAAGAATTTACCAGCATTTTATGGAACCCGAAGGGTCATTGTCGTGTTCACAAGAGCCCTCCACTGGTCCCTATCCTGAGCCAGACAAATCCAATCCATACTATCCCATCCTATCTCTCTAAGATCCATTTTAATATTGTCCACCCACCTACGCCTTGGTCTTCCCAGTGGTCTCCTTCCTTCTGGCTTTCCCACCAATATCCTATACGCATTCCTCTTCTCCCCCATTATATTCATAATGAGTACAGTTATTATTTTGGTAAGTAATCAAATACAATTATAGATTTTGTTTAAGAGAAAGTCCTGGTTCCAAATACGTCAACGCTCCTGCAAAGAACATTAGCAGCTGAAGCGCATCTAGCAGAAGAACAATTTTTCCTTTAAGAACAGACATTCTACAAACAAAGCCTCTGATATACTGAAAAGGAACTTGAAGACCAACTGTTCACGAGAGAGAAGGACAGAACTTAGAACCAAAGTAAACTTGAAGAAGGACGAACGCTTTGATGTGGTATCTCGTCTAAAGTAAGGTGTGTAACTTCAACTACTCTAAAGAATAAACACCGATGTAATGGAAATGGGGAACAAAAGGATTAAGACACGACCTGCATGAAATTTATTCAGACTAACGTACCTCAAATGTTCATTACAGTGTTTACAAAAGACCACTATCGGATCCTATTCAGAGCCAGTTCAATCTACATACTATCAATGGTAAGCATTTATGACTTTCATAAATACAGCGTGGAAATGGACTGGGAAGATGGGAACCAGTCTGTACCTGCTCGGAATAAATTCGACAGGTGGAATTTTGTGTAAACGAAAATGAACCTTCGGATTCCGTACAATAAATTTAATAAAAAGGTCATCTATTCACAACATTGTTCCTTAAAGAACTCCTACCAGAGAATTAATTACGTGGTTAAAATATCACGTGTCATCAAAAGTATTTAAAATATCCCGGAAATACCGGGTTTTCTGGCTTTGTCCATCGTCCGACATTCTAGAAACTGGAAATCACAACATTTCGGAAAGTGGACCCTTTCCGTCCTCAGATGAGGTGGGAGACACCTACTCTGTTGGGTTCCTTAGAAAGAGCTAACCTCAATACTGGTCCAGTGATGGGGGAAGTCACTTACTCTGTTGGGTCCCTTAGAAAGAGCTAACCTGAATCCCTGGACCAGAGAGGGGGGTTAGCTCTTTCTATTCAATTATGGATCTACTGCCCTTTGTTGGGTCTTGGCTGATTTTTCAGTTTGTTAATCATATAGACAGTGAGTAGGACTCCTTTGACGGGGGATCAGCCCGTCGCAAGGTCTCTACCTTCACATAGAACAACACAAACACAGAGTAGACGCATACAGACATCCATACTTTGGTTGGGATTCGAACCCACGATCCCAGCGTCCGAACGAGCAAAGACAGTTTATGCCTTAGACCGCCAGGCCACTGTGATTGGCAGCTCTATCTAGGGGACCCAGGATAATAGTACCTTCACCCACTCATCTTGCTACGGAAATAGATTCAGTTTGCGAAACGTTGTGTTTCCTAGTTTCTAGAATACCGGATGAGGGATAAGGTTCGAAAACCCAGTAATTCTGAGTGTTATTCACCGTCGTCAGAACTCTTTAGGATGTAAAACTAATATCATTCTCTGCTGACAGACACACACACTCCAAGACTCTGAATTTTTGCTTTGAATTGACGCAGCTTCTGACCCGAGAAAACTGTATCTCTTTTAATCCATTGTGTTTTTATTCGCGACTTCTTTAGCGAATCTAACAGTAGCTAAGGCAGTGCTGCATCTAATGGAAGTGTCATTAGTGGAAAAGCGCTTCAAATAGTGTAGAAATGTTCTGAAATTGTATTTTGGCGTTTCCCCGGAGTGGCTAAGGAACACCACGAATAGCCTCAATCCGAATAATCGGTGTGTTGGCCGAGATTCGAAAGGGACACCTCCAGAATACAAGCCTTACGGCTTGAACCAAACGTCTCGGTAACAGCTCTGGTATGCAATTATGACACGCCATTTGTAATATCGGCAGAAAGTACCCAACTTATGTAGCTAGTCTTCCTACAAGAACCACTGCATTTTAGTGTGGAATTTGATATAACCGTAATAAACAAATTCCTTCATTGACTATGGAAGAATGTAAACTGCCAGGACACCTAATTTAGCAGTGCTTACCGAGTGCCTGCAGCAGAACCATTTCTCGTCGTTCCTTTTAAAACTAAAGAGAGATTCCTGGCTTTTACCTTGGTTGCTTCTGGTTGCCTCCGCCTATAATGACAGGTCTTTTGTGTTTTATTTAATAGCCTATTCAACTGTGCAGTAAGTATTTTTTTCTGTTGCTAGTGGGGTGGGACTATATCCCTTGTACTGCGGCCACTTCTGGCCTGTTGTACCAGCTCCAGATGATAGGTGAGGGTGATTGTGGAGCAACTGGTGGAATGAAGATTGGCAGGGGAAACCGAAGTACTCGGAGAAAACCTGCCCCAGCGCCAATTTGTCTACCACAAATCCCCCTTGACAAGACGCGGGATCGAACCCGGGACGCCGCGGTGCGAAGCCAGTGACTAACCGCTTGAGCTATAGCGCGGCCTGTGCAGTAAGCAACTCATACATAGTATCGAATGAACGAATGGCAGTGAGCAACGAATTAGAAAGGATATAGAAGGAAGTGGCCATAGCCTAATTTATCATCCCGGAATTTGCCTTTAGGAGCTAAGAAAAACCACAGAACTCTTAAAAAATGACAGTCGCTGTTACACAGAAACTCGAACTTGACACTTTCCAGATACAAGTCAGAAGCGTTACTGCTCGAGCCAATTTGCATGGTGGCTCCCTTGTAGCTTACATTACTCATTCAAAGCAAACACCCGGTACTTACTTACTTACTTACTAATGGAGCTGAGCCCTTCTTGAGGAGCCGCAAATTCAGCAGGAACCCGAAGTTTCATTACCGTGTTTACAAGAGCCCTCCACTTGTCCCAATCCTGAGCCAGATCAATCCAATCTATACTATCCCATCCTATCTCTCTAAGGTCCATTTTAATATTGTCCACCCACATAAACCTTGGTCTTCCCATTGATCTTTTTTCCTTCTGGCTTTCCCACCAATATCCTATATGCACTCCTCGTCTCCCCCATTCGTGCTACATGCCCTGCCAACCTCATCCTCCTTGAGTTGATCATTCTAATTATATTTGGAGAAGAATACAAGTTAAGCAAACAACAGGTAATTCATTAAAAAGTCCATAACGATTCCTACTCATATTGTCTCGTTAAAAAATTCAGAATTCACAATAATAATGTTGAGAATTGCATTCTTTCTGTATTTCATATTATCTCAAACAAACCCCTCACTAACTGGCTCTTGTCAGGTCAAATCAAAATATTTCAACTTTAACAGCAACATTTCCACGGGGTACTTAAGTCTGTCTCAAGAAGAGAAGAGTCGCTCACCTCTTCAGGATATACCCCCACAGGAGGCCACTACTGGTTCCCTTCGTGGAGCAGTTGATTTCAGATCAGGTAAGGTAAAGTTGTCCGTGTGCTTAACTAATTAAGCACTACACTATGAAGGCGTATGGCGTAGTGAGAGTATAGATTAATATTTTCTTGACTTGAGTGGTCAGCTTCACGACCCTGCCGTTTTACCCCTGGGAAAACAGCCCCCGGTACCCATTGGATAGGAGGTAGGGTGGACCCCAGTGCCGGTCCGGACAACATGGAGAAGAGAAAATTCTTGACTCTACCGGGAATCGAACTCCGACCCCTTGGTCGTCTAGCCCGTAGCCAGTCGCTATATCAACTGCGCTATCCCGGCTCACTCAAAATTTTTATTATTAATATTAAACTTATATCTATGTTATGCCTTCCAAATGAGCTTTTATATATCAATTTTTTATCTTTATGTGTTCTACATGCACCGCCGATCTCATGATTCTAGATTTATTGTACTTCATAATATTTGTTGAAGTGAACAGTTATGAAAATATTTCGTGTGCACACAGTTTAATGGTCAGAACAGGATTGTTGACTCGCTTTTGTGAGTATGAGAATGAAGTTTCGGGTTCCAGAAAGTACGGGGAATTCCCTGATTACCTAAGCTGTTATTACTTAAGGACGCCTCTGATCTGTAGGATTAATTAATTAGTTACTTTTTAAAGGTTCATTTAGAACTCGTTTATTATTAATTACCCCACGGTTGAATAAAACGAAGGCCTATAATGTGTTAAGATATTGCAGGTCTGAAATATTTAATGTTAGTGTGGTTAATGTTTTTATTAAGTCTGAAACACTCGAGGAAAAGAAGATCTGAACAACTTTCCAAAACATGTCATTGTGAAGAAAACAGCAAGAGAAATCTCCCGAATGGTTACATGCACAATTTAGTTCTAATTCAGTGACGTCATCTATTATGATGTCGCAACACCCCTGTATTGTCACAGCACACAAGACAGGTTAATCAAACCGCTTGCTCAGCTGAGCCCGCTCGGTTTGTGCAGTACAGCCCTACACTGACTAATACAGCAATCAGTTTCAAAACAAAGGCGTATGGGCCTGTAATTGTATGGCTTAACCAGTCTCAAATCCATGCACCTCCATCACTACATGATTATTTAATATTACGACCCTCAAATTGCCTGTAAAGAAGAGAGAAATTTAATAGATTTTTTTTCCTAGTCCGTACGCGTTATTCATACGTATGTTATATAGAGTAGATTGCTACCCTCCTTTAATTCCGCGCCCCTTACCCCTTCCTATAAATCTTAACTTATTCAAAACAATTTTAACGACTTTAGATTAAATTTCATATGATTGGTCTACAACGAATGCCTTCCTTCCTACGTTTCCTTGGCTTCTGTTTAATGTGAAATTCCAGTTTTCGTGATATAGCCACGTCCTGTGTTAGTCATTCTCCATGAGGATGCCAACTGAAATGCACGCCGAAATGATGGAACAACTTTGGACCACGATTCGTCTTAAAGCCGAAAGCCAAAAGTACGCAATATACTGAATGTTGTTGGCCGATATTAAATTTGGTCCTTATCGGCCCGTGACAATATGTCTATAACATTCATATGAAGAACAAATTGTTAGGCAACTTCAGAGAATTTCTACAAGCAACTTATTTTACGATGTGACCCACAATGAAATAGGGCTATATATATATCCCACCGATGTCTTGCATTTACGTATATGTGAACGTTCTTAAAAGGAAAAACACTTACACAAGAATTCTATGCAGTCTTAAATTTGCAATATTCCTTAGTTCTGCCAGAAGTTAATTTGTATCTGCAATAACGAACATTCAGCTTTTCTAGACATCTAAAATAGGAAACAAGAAAAAACAAAACAAACAAAAACTTATATACACTTGGTCATCGACTTAGACTGACTTCCGTTCTGACTGACAGGTCGTAAGTCGATTTGGTCGTATGTCGGCCATATATTTATTAATAGTATTTTTTAACCTTTATAATCATTTATCATCTTTATAGTTTATTTTTAAAAACTTTTACATTATAATCATCTTTTATTTTTCATTTTTTTGAGGTCGTAAGTGCGGCCGGTCGTAAGTCGACGACCAAATGTACACACATAAACTTGACAACTACGTACACATGCAACTAAGTTGTGAGGCTTCATCAGCGGTGTTAGTTCTGTATGTGGTAGTCTGGACGGTGAAAACAAGAGCTTCGAAGACATGTACTGACGATTCGGAGGAACATGCTGCCTCCTTTTTGAAGCTATACACGTGCATGATGAATTAGATCAGTTATAAAAGCAGGTGTCAAGGAAGTTGGTCATTGAGGCCTAACTGAAATACTGAGAAACTGGAGGACGATCTTAGCCGAGGGACCCAGTCTGTGGGTCTGAGTCACATCCTTCCTCGCAAGCTATATATATAAACCATTTCCCTGAGGATTGAGACAATATATTCCTCGGAAACATCTTCATCCTCCAAGAAGACTACATGACGTCACAATTCTGAAGTCACAATATGAATGCGTGCGCAGCTAACAACATAGATGGCATAGATGAGAAGATAACATGGTGTTATGGCAACAACTTTGAAATGTTCCGTAGGTCGCCCAGATATAGTACAATAAAGTCTACATGCAAATAACATGTAGAATCATCCCTTCAAGTCATATCCAAGAGAGTCCAAGAAAACAGATTGCTTTTGAGAGAAGGAAATGAAATACGGGCGCACAATTTATTGCAGTGGAATTTTCCGTTCTACGTGCCTACAACACGAAGCTCTGGAAATGCGCATAAGTTCAGAAGTTTCACTTGTGGCGCAGTTCATATTTTTATCAAGAAGTTTCCTTGGCCACTTGAACAAATTGCTGTTCCTTGCGCCTAACTGCTAACTACTAACCTTCCGGCTACTTCAGTGTTAAAACTAGCGGCAGTCACATATAACAACATAGGATTCGTGTTATAAGGATAGCAAAAAATAAACTCGTTAACCTTTGCAGCTAACAAGATTAACTATATGAAAGCAACGGACTGTAAAAAAGACATATATTTGGTTAGCAGTATAATGTAAAAAAGTAAGTAAAGCTATCCCTGTAACAAGCCGTGAAGGCCCAGAGGGTTGTGAGACGTTGAGACTCCCACATTATCTAGACAATCGGCTCAAAGATGGCGGTAAGGTTGTTAGCCTTACGCGCCGGCCGCGCTTTACTCCCCAGGAAAATTACTTTATTAACTCCTGGTACTCATTCTTGTTTGAGACTGAGTCGACCCCAGGGCCAGCAGTATAATGACAAAATAAAAACATACTAATTATATAAAAGACATTTCCAAACTATTGTTTAAATGAGTAAACCATGAACTGATTCCATTATAATATTCTAGAACAACTAACCTGAAATTACATTACAGAGCAAACAGAGATCCAAAGTTTTACTTTTCATACGTGTAGCGCCATTGGAAATGGCAGTCCATAAAATCCGTACACTCTTCTAACGCTACGGAGTTATGAAACTGTGCGTAGGGACTCTGAAAATCCCTCTCAGATGCAGCACTACGAGGTTTTCTGTTCTGGTATATTACTTTGCATTTCTGTACATGAACAACCTGTGATACAAAGGACGCTAGAGCTATTGTACGTGCATCAAAACAGAACTAGGAAGCAGGACAAGTTCTGGGGACCTCTCTGGCTTCCTTCTGCAGAAGGAACGAGTTAGGATTGACTGCACTCAGACCAGACATGAATCAAGCTTGTTGATCAATCATGTAGGTACATAAAATGAGGGGCATATCAATTACATCACAAATTGCAACATTATTTATTCCGGTGCTGATCACTGCTTCATGCATAGTAATTGCTTTGCTGTATTTCCTGATAGAATGTAATTTCTGGCATCTGCACCACTTAAATTTTACAGATAAACAGTGGTGTAAATATAAATGAGAATAAACAGAAGGGATGAGATCATACCAGTTCTTTATTTAGGATATGTATTTTTTAGTGAAAGTTAACTAGGCTCATCCTGATCGGTCACACTAGTAATTGTATATCAGATTTTTAACCATTGTCAATTGTTATTGATAAAAGTTGTATTTTAATTTTTCATCCCTTATATGTTTCGGTCGAAATGACCATCTTCAGAAGGACATTATCAACACGTCTGGAAAACTGAGATTAACGGCCGTGGGGATCCGTTGCGCTGACCACGCGACACCCTCTATCAGCTAAAGTTGGTACTATCTTCGCCAACAAGCGGCGGCCGCTCGTTCGGACTACAAGCCACGGAGTATGTTATGGAAACAAATATTACTATATCACAGATATAAATGTTATATCTTTTAACTAACACTAAAATGTACATTGTTTTGTTAAAACATCTCAAAATTATTACAATTAGTCTGTTTACAAAATAATGTTCAATATTCGTTTTAATCTAGGACCTATTTGGTTCGTGTCGCTACACTTCTTCTCCTTAGTGGAAGATGAATATATTCCACAGTGTGGTTTCGTTGTCTGATGATCAGGACCCTGCAAGTATATTATGTAGTGTTTCTACAAGCCTAATTTTATTCAAATATAACTTTTTATTTTTAATCCTACCCTTGATACCATATTCACAGGGAGACTGAAAAAAAATGCCAATACATCAGTCAGGGAATTCGATGTCCCAGCCAAAATTTTAAAAGGTTACCTACCATTTACAAGCCAGAAACGTTACCGCTTAAGCTAACTTAGTCGGTACATCATCTTTCATGGCCTCTGACCAATCACAGATCTGTATTCTCATTCGATGCCTTCTATCAAAGAAGAACCATATTAAAACTATCATAATAAACTATAATTAAATCTGACTGCAAGTGAGGTAAGAACCATATTCAATATTAGAGTCAATTTTACCGACTACACAACAAATTTTTATTATTATTACACTACATGTTTCGACCTCAAGAGGTCATCCTCAGGTGTACGAACACAGCTGTATAATTACACGCAATCACATTCGTCTTTTCACTTATTCGATACAGGATCGAATAAGTGAGACGAATGTGATTGCGTGTAATTATACAGCTGTGTTCGTACACCTGAGGATGACCTCTTGAGGTCGAAACATGTAGTGTAATAATAATAAAAATATGTTGTGTGGTCGGTAAAATTGACTCTAATATTGATTAAATATACAACAGGATGCAAGAAACAATTAAAGTTAAGAACCATATTGTTCATATTCACCATATAATTAATTTCTGCTAATATTACTTTTGAGGTAATCCAAAACTCGCTTTGCTTTTTGAATCTCCTCTAAGAATTCTTTCAAATTTTTTAAGTGCAACACCGCAACTGCTCGTAATCTCAGTGAACAACAAATTTATTCCAGCAATAAGTGAACATCAAGGAAAGGAAGGGTATAAAATCATCAAGAACCTAGGGGAAACTGTGAGTGTTGCTCCACAGTGGAGTGCACACTTCTGTATTTAACGAAAAGCGTTGTCTCTTAAATAGGTAGACCCATATACAGCTGCTATTAATACCAGGCGGCTCCTCTATTCTGAATGACTATTTTGTGGGATTTCACATAGACAATGGAACATTAATTGCATGTGTAGCCATCCAGAATAAAGCAAATATTGATTAGCTGTAAGCAAAATACGCCATCAGTGGTGGTGTTCAAATGTTGCTAGTAGTTCAACCCTTTTTCAATTCTTTCATTTCAGATATGCAGTACAAAAGTTGTAATCTCGAAATAAGAATAAGAAGATGTCCATGGAGCATAGTCTTGCTTGAGGGCCCCTTAGTCGCTGTGGTCATAAAAAAATAACATAATTTTCTTTGAAAAAGAAGGTTTACTATCATATTGAAAATACTCCGTCAGTGGGCCAACTTGAGTCATTTCAATTCAGTCTATATCCTATTACTTCAAGAATCCAGTATTTTTCTCACATATGAACATAAAAATATCGAGTGAATAAACATATAAGTAAACATGAAATTAAAATGTGTACATTAAGACAAGTTTAAGTTTCGAATTCATAACAAATGCAGGAATTTTATTTAATATACATAAAACATGTATTTATTGTTTATGTTTATGTACTGATGCTGTTAGTAGATCAGAGTACAAACCGTAAATGATAGGGTCATCAATGAATTACGAACTGGAATTCGCATGGAGGAACTGAGAAACCTACGAAAACTTCATAATTGTCGGTGTACCAGCCGAAGGTCAACAAACATATTCGGAATAAAAACCAGAAGCGCTAACGCTGAGACCGCTTGCTCGGTGCTAGGTACAAAGGAAAATTAGAGAGAACTAAATGCTATTAACAAATGGACTATCCTGGAATCCACAGAACATAAAATGAAAGATAAATATTTCATATCATTTCCAACTAAACTAAATCGTCACGAGGGCTGTTGATTTAATTCCCAGACACAGATTATGCATAACAGCAATTGGCGCAGCCGGTCGCTGTGTTATTGATGAGTGGTTCATGACATCGGGAGAGCCTGTTGTCACGTGACTCAATTAACAGATCATCCGTTCTCTCTGATTCCTAGCAACAGCCCTGAGTCTGGATTTATAATATCTGTGGTTTGTGTTCTGTTTCTAAGCAGCAAGCAATAAAACCAGTCAAATGGGCAGTGCCTAACGACTTATGCGTGCTCTGCATTGTGAAGGAAGCTCCTTTGAAAGCTAATATCATATAAAATTGTCAATTGTGATGTCGTCCAATTAACTTGGTTTATATTTAGGTTCTGTGTTGAACGTATGTTCTCGTATCTCTGTGGTACTCAACATCTAAGTCCCTTCTGTCCTTACGTTAATATTTATTTTGTACAAAATATGTTCTTAAAAATATATATTCAAATGTGGTGAAGGTTAAAAAATTCCCATGGGGAATCCCAGAATTCTGTAGAACTCATGCCTGGAATTTATATATGAGCGAATAAGGGTGTAAGAATAATTTGAAAATTTCATAAATCCGTCCTTATAAGATAAAAGCGGTGACCCTAAATTTGGAAGACGGCCCCTTCGCCCTTGTCCCCTGCTACTTATTCAAAGTTTTGAACAATCAATTGAAAAGAATTTGGTGGGAAACAAGTGACCTAATTGAGGTACAATTTCGGAATTGGCTTGTAGGGACTGAAGAGATTCACGAGGAACCTCAGCAAGAATAGTTGGTGCCCCTGAGTGCATGTCTAGAGCCTTGCTCGGACTGACCATAAAGTGAATAAATACATTGCGAGAGAACCAGAAAAATCCGCAAAAAACAAAATGTTTAGAGAAAAAACGGAAGGAATTAGAACGTAATGAACTCTGAGAAGTTTCCAAAAATATTTTAAAATGTCAAAAGAATAGGAGCAAGAAATTGGGCTGTTTCTTTAAAGTTGACTATTGGTTATATATATATATATATGAAGCCGTTAACGTAATGAAAATTAGCAAAGGAAACCAAAGTACCTTCAGAAAACCTTCCTCAGTGCCACTCTGTCCACAATTAATTCTAAGTGACTTGACCTGGGATGGAACACGGACCGCCGCAGTGGAAAGTCAGAGTCCAACCTCCCGATTCTAGACACGGCCTTCAATAAAAATATGAACATCAGCTCTTTACTCTATGAAAACATCTATCCATGAAGATCAGGCCTACTGTTTTCTGAGATGTGTCGTTGTATAGTATGGTAGAAGTTTACTGACGTTTCGTAGGAACGTACAGCCTGCATCTTCAGGATCAAAGAGTAAGTATGAAGTAAGAAGCAAGCCAGGAATTAGTTTCTGTTTGATGGTTGTGTTCAACTTCCTCTTAGGCCCTTAAAACGGAGATACAACATTCCTCCGAAACGTCGACAAATTTTTACCGAAATATACGTCCTATCATCCCACATTACCCCTATTTTACTCTTCAAAGTCACAGATGTGAGAACATAAAATCCAACCTCAATTTATGTTCTTGATTTCGAGACAGAAAGTGACAACAGGTTTCATGTTAAAGTAAAATAATACCAAATATTTTTATTTTTAGGTTTTCCTAGGACATAGATTAATAAAGGAATCTGAACCGAACGTTAACTATCACTTTCAGAAATTTATCCCCATTTTTTTATCCCTCCATATTTATTGTTATGGTTGCTCCGAAAGATTCGGTTACGAGGAACCTACGCTGTAAATGACAGAAGAACTCATCCACCTCATATTTTCGCAGAGCTGCCTCATTCTTATTGTTGAATATCGGACATAAATGAACCTTCATAAGTATATAATTTATCTGAAATAAACACACCATCTAAACAAGACTAAGTAGAATTGTATTTCCGGAACCCAGCCCAGAATTTAGAATCAGAATCAGTGTAGCTCAGTGAATATAGTGACTAGTTAATGGTTTCAGCACCGGGAAATCGAGATTATATTTCTGTCAGGGATAGGGACTTCCCATTGCGTTCAAACCGGACCTGGGACCCACCCAGATCCTTATTCAAAAGGGAGGCAAAACTGCTGGGGCACATACCTTTACACTGAACTCCAAGTATTGATGAGGTTCAGAAACCTTGAAGCTACATCACCACTCGCCCATAAATTTTCATGGAGTGTGGCTTAGTTAAGCACGGGGACAAATTTTATCTTAATCTGTACGAGATATATGAGGATATACAACACTGCAAACAAGAAGTATAATTTCCAGATATTCAGACATATTAGTCCACAGTTATTAAAGCTATCATCTGAACAGTGAAGTGGGTACAAAGTTAAAAAAAAAAAATGTACAAAAAAATGTTACTGGGTGCAGGCCTCCATGCTTGCACACAAAGCGCGGATAATTTCGTCGCGAATCTGAAAGTAGTGATCCGAGAATACAGAGCAGATCAAAATAACTACGCATTTATCCGTGCAAGCAAAGCCCGACCTTTGCATTTTTGTAAAATTTAGCGTAAAACAGAAAGGTACAGAGCAGTTTGCTGGAAAAATATGAACTTATTACAAAGGCCATGTATGTCACCCATCTCTTTGTCTCTGAGCGAACTGAACAGCGGACACATCAATATTCCATGTGACATAATCCTTGGCAAACCTTTATGCATGATCATTCTTAATCTGCCCAGTGTTCACTTTAATTTATAAACCAAATGCTATGTTTATTTTGTGTATTTCCATCGCAACTTATAGACTTAACTTTCACTGTTTAACATCCATACATTTTTGCTTTCGGTTTTTAAAAGCTAGCAGAATAACTTATTTTCATGAATATTGTGTGATATTAAGGAGCTGTTTTGATAGCAAATAGTGGCATTTCTTATGGGAATATATCTTAAACTAAACTTAAAGCTACATTCAGTTTCCTTCTGCATTCCGTTCACTTGAAGAAGGAACTAGAACCAACTTTCCAAAATACGATGACACTAGATTCTAAAGGGTTACGACGTTGGTGTATAATACTCAGAATTACTGGGTTTTGGGACTTTTCCATTGCCCGATATTGTAGAAAGTAGAAAACATAAAGTTTCGAAAACAGATCCCGTTTCGGAAACGTGTTTTCTAGTTTCTACAATATCGGGCAATGGACGCGTCCAAAATGAAATCCATAAACAAGGACTGCGTGTTGATAACGTAAACAGGGTTGCCAACCCTGCTGCGTATTCCATTGACGTGGTCTTTAAGATGCAATTTGAACCGCATAAGGCACATCGAATGACACAAGGTGGCTGAGTGTAAACATTTAAGGATTGTTGTCGTCTATTTTAAATTAACTATTTCAGCATTTTATTACAGAGCCTAAAGAAAATCACGGAAAGCCTCTATCAGCCTACCTGTTAACCCAGACGAGACCTGAATTGGGAATTACTTGAACATGAACCAAGAGGGCTGTCGCTACGTCGATCCACTCCGTCAGCCCTTACTTTAACTAACTAACTAACTAACTGTATAAAAGCAGCCGTGCCATAGCTCAGGCAGTTAGTCGCCGGCTTCCCATAGCGGCGGCCCGGGTTCAGCCCACGTCAGGTCACGTGGGATTTGTGATGGACAAAGTGGCACTGGGGCAGGTTTTCTCCGATTACTTCAGTTTCCTCTTCCAATTCTCATTCTACCGATTTCTCCACATTCATCATCTGTCATTCGGGGCTGGTACAATAGACTAGTTAGTGGTCGACGTACCAAGCGGACTCAGTCTCACCCCACCCAAAGAAATTAAAAAAGAAAACGTAAAAAAGTTAACTTAACCAGCAGAAGAATGGTTTGGTCTATAATCGTATTTACAGCCAAGCAACGTCTGGGAGCGTCTTACAGAACTCCGGGGTAGCTCAGTCGGTATAGTGACTGACTACGGACTGGAGGAACCGAGTTCCATTCCCACCAGACACAAGATAGCTCTTTTTCCTCCATAGTGTCCAGACTGGCTCTGAGGCATAATCTTTCTATCAAATGGATAACAGGCGCATAGTCACCTGGGATAAAGCGGCCGGGGCGTGAAACTAACTACTCTCCGCCTTCTGGTGTCGAGATTAAGAATGGTGGTACTATACCTCAACTCCCCCACAAACCTTCATGGCGTTGTGCTTAACTGATTATTTAAGCATAGTGACAGCTTTCCTTTTAACTTCATCTCTAACAGAGGAGCTATTAGAGAGCTTAGAACTACAGCCTCATATGGAGATATTTTCCTGGTGAAGTCCTTATACGTAATATTTGTGTCCACTAAAATTACCAACTGGTACATAAAACAAATTAAAGAATCTCCTTTTCTCCGTAACAAAACAACTGCCTCGAAATTAAAGACCGAGTGTGTGTTGCCTGTATAATTCGATGCTCCTGCTGTTTGCCTGGTTCACAGCCCACCTCAGAGCGTTCTGGCACATACGAATGAGTCTATGGTGGAGTGAGTATGCAAAATAAATACAGAATATCTATCCTAGCTCCTCCCTTTGTTCCCCAACAAATTGGATGTTTCAAACTGTAAGTGACCGTTCACAGTCAGCAAATTAGATGATATTATATTTGGTGGCAAATATAGGCCAGTATGTCATAATTCAACGTAATTTAGACGTGATCTCTCTCTGATCTGTCCATCCAGCAGATGGAAACTAAGTTTAAAAATTAAACCACATATTTTACTAACCGCAGTGCTAATGATATGAGTAGATTGGAGTGATATATTTATGCAGTCCTTGTATATGATTATTGAGGAATTCACAATACATGGCCACATGTTTCAATTTGTTAATCTATTTGGTTTGTATTCATTGTGGTAGGATGTCCTTTTTGTTGTTGTTGTATTTGTTACAGTTGTTTGTATTTCTCTGTAATTGTTGTAGTTGTTAAAAGTATTTGGTTTGTATTCACTGTGGTAGAATGTCCTTATTGTTGTGTATTGTGTTCTGTTTGAACGTGTTGTCACTTAGTGTAATGTGTGTTACTTGTCTGTTGTGTCCTATTGTGTACTACTGCCACCGGGCTAAAACCCAATTGCAGTATAATAAATAATATTTATATTATCAGACTTCAAAGACCTTATCTGTATTAATATGAATTGTTGAGTCATGGCCTCTAAACAAAAGACAGTCAATGTTTCAGAGTTATGTAATCAGTTATAGTCTTGTCTGTAATAATCCCACTTTATTTTTTATGTGGGCCGAGGGTTTCATTTAAAACATTTCCGAAACTTACCCACAGGGGTGAGTATAATATTCTAGAATCTCGCCGCCATCTGGGGTCAATTTCTGGAACAATTAGAAATATGAAATTAAAATAAATATCTGGACACAGCAATCAGCAGGAAATATAATGTAACCGCACCATTGAAATCCTTCCCTCCTCTTTTTTATTTCAGCAGCTGATAGAGTAGGTACTAAGAATTATGAAGAAACAGAGGTTTAAGACACAGTCAGGTCAAGGAGTAGGCGATGAGCAGATAGACCAAACTTGCGCGGACAGGACATCTGCTAGTCCTTGCGTCCAAGAATCTGGTGTTATTTTCCAGAAAGGCAGAAATACTACTTCAAGAAACCCCACTGAGCTTCTTTAGAAATTGACAATTTGACTTATAGCTGCAAGCCACTTTGAGAATTCGAGAAGTGACAGTCTCTACCAGCCGTAAGTCAAAGGTAGGAGTGCCAGGAGCTCATTAGCGACCCCTCATAAGTTGCATCGCTGTCAATTTCGTCGTTTTGTCTTTTAGGGCGAAATTCCCTTAAAAACAATCGGTCATTGGTCGGAACCAAATTAAGCCAACCCCTCTTATTTGAATCAGCCTATCCGAGAAATTAGGAAGAGAGGAGAATAGGCGGATACAATTCAGTTAGGACCTCTGGCTCGGCCGAAAGCCCAGTCTAAGATTTTAGTCGACTATCAACTTCAGAACTTGGCGGAGGCAAACCCCGCATCTCACGCGCCAAAGGAAAATTCTAAGTACCATATTTTTCTCGTAACGACTCAAACCGGGGTTTGGCTTAATCCATAAGCGGACGGGTGTGAGTCGAGCTTCTCGTGTGCAATTTGTGCAAGTGCAACACCAGCTCCTTGAAAGCCGAAACTGGATCTGATAGTGTGAATTTGTACAGCCGAGTGCCTTTAAAAAGAGCAAGAAAGTGTCGGAGGAATACAGTGACTTGTGTTGGTTAGAGGTGCTTCACCCTCACTTGTCCGAGCCTGATCCGTAGCCGACCTGAGGAGAGACTCATCGCCACTAGCTAGTCAAACCCATCGCCAGCTTTCACCCACTCACGCCTTCCCCCCCTTTACAATGAATCGCAAACAGTCTCTAGCTGTATGCTGGCGCCCATACCATCAGGTCCCATCCTGAAATTCAACCCCCCTGTAATCTCAACGGAAGGAAGAAGCGTGGAGCCGGAAGAAGCGGTGGAGCCTGGTCAAGCCGGAACCAGCCACGGCCTAGCAACTTCAGCCCCGGCAGCACCAGGTAGGGCAGACAAAGGTGGCGACAAACTTATGGGACTTGAAGCATCAAAGGAGAAGCCAGTTAAAAGTGACGTCAAACGTGTAGGTGAACGTGACGGCGGTTAAAATAATTCATCATTTATTTACATTCATCATATTACTAGCTTAATTCAGTTATCTCAAGTTATTTCGACTAATTCAATGTTTCATCAGAGACATTATTATGAACGCAAATAAAAACAAAACAAACGCTGTGGCTTTAGTTCGCAAGCGAACTATACCGACCGAGCGACCGCCGCTTGTTAGCGAAGTTAGTGTCAATTTTTGTGGATAGGGGGTGTCGCGTGGTCAGTGCAACGGATCCCCACGGCCGTTAATCTCGGTTTTCTTGAAGTCAATTTTTTGCATTTTGTCTTCACTTGAAGCGGTAGTTCCGAAACCGACTTGAAAGAGTTGATTTATTTAGTGAAATGCAAGCAAGGAATTAAAAAGTAATAATTAAAATTCAGTGAAACTTGTAAGAATTGTTGTAACTAAATCCTTACAATAAGATATATGTGGCAGCATAAAATAAATCACTGTAATCAGCCACGTTAGATGCACAATGTCAGGCGCAAGTAGCATCTGGAACATAGCGAGAGGCTACGTCATCTTTATTCCATTCAGATACGTGACTCTGAATAAATTCTGAGGCAGTCTGTGAATCTTCAATTTTGACTTCTGGTACAAGAATAGAAAAGCACAGCTCACACGAACAAAATATTTAAAATTCTTTCCATCAGCAGTATCCCCATATCGACTAACTGAATCCATCTCTGCAAAAGTTATTACACACAAAAATATTTTACGTATATAAGGGTTTCATATTGTGACATGATTACATAGTCGTCTAAGAGGCAACGGCTACGTAAACGCAACGGATACGAACGCAACACTGGAGAAATTTTGCGGGACGGTATTTTCTGTGCGGTCCGTGTCGAGACTATAGAGCGAGCGCGAGCAAGGCAACATCTGGGGTAATTATTTAGCTGCGAGACAGTCGCCATCCAGCAAGGACGTGAACACGGAAATAGAAGAAACTCCATTGTTAGGAACCGTAACCCAGCGATGACTGGAGAAGACTGAGACTCAGTGTGTGCTGTACTGATTTATTATGTGTGTACATTATCGGTATCATTACAGTTACCTGAAATCACGGGTTATAAGTTTACAATAAATTAAATTGTCAATCCAACACCGTGTTTAATCACTAACACGTGATAATATTTTAAATGTACGATTGGGTACCGTCTGGACGACCGGAATTCGATGAACTTGAGTGGTAGGAATTTCTCTCTTAGCCCGCGTGTCCAGACAGAGGCAGGGTCCATCTAGCCTCTTACCTAATGAGCACTGGAGTTAAAGAGACAGGAAAGCGAAGCTCAAACTCACCTCTATCTAGTCCTAACATTAAGAATGCGTGGAATTACTCCTCAATTCCCCGGTACGTCTTCATAACCTTGTGCTTAATGGAAGAAAGGAAGAACTTTGACATTTTAATTTCCAACTCGACAAATATGTGTAAGAAATTAACTATTTGCTTAACAAATTAATTAACGAGAAATGACAATTTCAATCGAAGGTGAAAATGCCAAAATACCAAGCTGGAGCAGTCTCTTAGTTACCTTGGTATTGTGACGAAACTTTGAAGAATTTAGTACATTCAGAAAGTAAGAATCAGATTTCATCTTATGCTTTAGACACATTGCAAGGCTTGTAATAAATGTGCTATGACCATACTTATTTTTATCAGACAATGGAAGATATTTTTAATACAAATTATCCATGCAATTTACAATTTCCTATAATATGAAGCAGAATTGCCAGTCACGGTAGCCGAGCGGTCTAAGGCATGTACTGTCTTCGCTCGCTTGGAAACCGGGATCGTGGGTTCGAATCCTACTCAGGGCATGGATGTCTAGTTGTGTGTGTGTCTGTGTTCGTGTGTGCAAGTAGAGACCTTGCGACGAGCTGATCAACCGCCCAAGGAGTCCTATCGAATGTGTAAGATCTAGAAAAACCGAAGTGAACGGAGAAGTTCATGGAGGTAGGCCTAGGCCCACTGGGGCTGTAGTGCCAAGGGGGGGGGGGAAGAAACATAATTTACAGCTACAATTTTAGTTAAGTTGTCGTTGCTAATTATTGTTGTAGTCACGAAATCTCGAATGTTGACACTGAATGTCATAATATTCATACCAATTTTGAAAATATCTAAGCCGCTAATGTGACGCCACATCCGAGTTGAAGTGTGCTGAAAATGCTATAGAAAGAATTATACACTCATAAATGTATACTTCGCACGAAAACCGCCTACATGCTAACAGCATCATGCCTACTTCGTTCACAAAGATTATGTAGTAACGTAAAGACATTCCAGGCACGTAACACTGAAATTCTAGTCTTCTGCTGAATGTCAGAAGAGTCGCCCAAAGCACGGCTCATGGGACGGCTCTATTGCTTACAGTAGAATAAAAGGCAGATATATACGTATATATTTTTTGCTTCGATAAATATTTACCAAATTATGTAAAAGACGCCCGTAGAAAACTAAGTAGGTCATCAAGTAAAGCATCCGTTGCTGTTGTTGGATCTCAAACCGAGTTCTAACGTATGGAAAATTGTACTAGTAGTTGGTTGAGGCACTATGCTATAAGCCGGAAGGTTGCGTGTTCAAGTCCCGATGAGGTCATTGGATTTTTTTAAATTTACCTAATCCTTCCGCCCGTACTATGGCCCTGGGGTCGACTCAGCCTCTAACAGAAATTAGTACCAGGGATTAATTAAATAATTTTCCTGGGGAGTAAAGCGCGGCCGGCGCGTAAGGCTGACAACCTTACCTCCATCTTTGAACCGATTGTCTAGATAATGTGGGACCCTCAATGTCTCACAACCCTATGGGCCTTCACGGCTTTACTTTACTTTACTTTACTTACAGATATTATTATAACGTTCGTAAAGTTAACTTTGTCCGTTGAGGATTAACCTTCGTGGTAACACATTCGAATTGTAGGCCTGTTAACATTCTCATCTCGAATAATATGTAACATGAGCCACGGATCTTATATAAGGCTCTGGAGTCCACATATTTCTAAGCATTAATTCCTCACTAGAGGAATTTACAGACCATTGTACTGCTTGTCAGCAGCGGGGATCGGTTTCGATTTTCGTTCGCGTCATATGGGATTTGTGATCAACTAATCTACATCATTCGGTTTTTATCATTTCCCCAGTAATTAATTCAACAAATATTCGACTCAAAAAACTTTTATGTCAGTATCGCCGTGGATAATTCTGCTGCATCGGGAATAGACCAAGATTGTTTCTGCTTTGATAATGCAACAGCACAAGAACCAAGTACATGCAGTAGAAAAGACAGACTGGGCCACATACTGAGCCAATTAGACCCAACCTACACTCCTAAATATTAATCATTCATGATTCGTTTTAATATTGTCACGTATGACAATGCCTAAAGATGTTATTCAGATTGGTAACTGGGGACTTCATCTGTGAGTCGGCACTCAGCTAGAAGACACTAATGGAACTAGATTTGTAAATTTCATACTTTATATTTTTATATTTTTTATACTCTTCTCTCGTATAATCTTGATAAGGAAGCCGTCGACACAGCCACGAATTAAATTGTATTAAAACTTTTAAAAGTGATAAAAATATCACTGGTTTAATTGATATTTTATTTTATTTATTTAAATATATGAGCCTAAGCCTACATGCCATAATTAGTACCACCCCTTCAGATTTTCCAACTAAAATTTCTGTATTCATTTCTCATCTTTATCATGTCTACTGCTTATTCCCTCCTTCCCCCACTCATCGACTTGTCCATCCAAGTAACATCTGGTAAAAATCTAAACATGGATCGCTTCTTTACATATATTCTCCAGCATTTTATTATTCCTCTCAGTAAAAATATTCTCCCGAATACAACGTAAACCGAAGCCCCCTAGTGAACAGAATTTTCTACCTATGCCTTTTTAAGCTACCACAATATTCAGCTCAAAAACCGTTGAGCTGGCAGTACTGGTTCCAAATGCATGTGTCCAGTTATTGGTTTCTGATATCAGTAATATCTGGGGAGCACGATCCTGCAATGTCGCTGTGCATAACGAATCTATGACCCTGCTCAGGGATTCCCCGCATACAAGCGTTACTGGAAGAGCATGATGGGTAGTTCGGAATAGTAATGGAATCAAATTGTGCCCGTGTGAAAGATCTAGGAAGATGTCAGGATGTAGCATGCCGCATTCCTCAAGAGCATGTAAATAATAATGCATGATCAGGTTCCCAAGTGGAAGAATTATTGAAATATCACAGGTCCCATTCGTATTGTAAAGAACGTATTTATATTTCTGAGCTTGAATGCATTTATTGTGTCAACATGCACTTCAGCAATCTCCATATTTTACTATTACCATTTTAAATTTGACAATTAATTAAAAGCAATGTATTGTATTAATTAAAATATAATAGGAAATATTGGAAGATATAAGTGCCGAATATTCCATTTTATGAGTTACGTTTCTCTTTATGTTTATTCAATGTGCTTACGTTAAAATACAGTTGTGCGTGGTCTCAAATTTTAGAATTTTACCGGATCTGGCCAGAGGAACATTTGGCCATAGCCAACCCTATCCCGAAATCTGTTTTCAATTTTGTTACACGTACTTGACGGAGGTTCAACCTCGTTTCATTCAAGTGGGAATGAAGTCCGACTAATTAAAAATTTTCCTTTACTATCATGTTATTAATACAACTCCGTGGTTTTAGTCCGCAAGCGAACTATGGCGACCGAGCGACCGCCGCTTGTCGGTGAAGTTAGTGCCGAATTTAGAGTACCGCGTGGGCAGCGCAACGAATCCCCACGGCCGTTAATTTCGGTTTTCTACATCGGAGCCACTATTTCCTTGAAACAACACTTCAGTTATCCTCACGAGGCTCAGTGGACTCCGTTCCAGACCCACTACTTTTCAGAAAATCTGATAGCGCCGGGAATCGAACCTGGACCTCAGGATCTGTAGCCAGGAACTCTGACCACTAGACCACAAAGGCGGTCGTCATTAATACATGTGTCATTTAATACATAAGGATCAGTAATCACTGAGTGAACTATCTTACACGCTTTGAGTACAACCGAGGTTACTTTGGCGACTGAAAAAATGAAAAAGTTGCCGTACGTACGATTTTTAAGTTGTCAGATGTTCCAAGAGAGGTTATGGTGTTCCGAGAGATTCTATTGAATAGCGATAAGTAGTAACCTAGCTGAGATATAAATTCCTAGTGCTCTAGAATTTGAGAATATCTAGGATTATGCATGGAAGAGACCGCTTGGCAGATGTAAGTAGATGGCAGAGTAGTATTAAAAGAAAATCGTAAAGAGATGTGATAGGACGACGTGGAATGGACTTATTCAGGGCATGAAGGAGTGATAGGCTCTGGTGAACACGTCAATATAACTTCGGGTTCCATTAAAGGGAGAAAATTTCATTACCTGAGAGAGTATTGGTTTCCAAAGAAGTGCTCTGCTAAATTGAATAAGACAAGAAACGAATTGTTTGAAATTTAGGTTAAATTAAATGTAGGACTAATAAGATCTAAAATAATAAACCAGATAAATTAAGAGACCGCCTCAGTGGTCTAGTTGTCAGAGTTCCTGACTACAGATCCAGAGGTCCGGATTTGATTCCCGGCGCTACCAGATTTTCTGAGAAGTAGTGGGTCTGGATCGGTGTCCACTCAGACTCATGAGGATAATTGAGGAGCTATTTCAAAGAAATAGGGGCTCCGGTCTAGAAAACCGTGATGAACGGCCGCGGGGATCCGTTGCGCTGACCACGCGACACTCTCTATCCGCAAAATTTGGCACTAACTTCACCGACAATCGGCGGTCGCTCGGTCGGTATAGTTCGTTTGCGGACTAAAACCACGGACTTTTTATTTTGTTTTTGACTTTGATAGATTAAGAACCACAGGTAGAGAGACAGAATAGAAAAAATATTAACGTCTAGTGGAACCAGATATTTCTGAGTGAAGTCCCAGGTGAGATGCCGGTCGAACGAGTGTCAGAGCAAAGTGAACCAGAGAAAAGTCATGGCGGCAAACTGGAATTAAAGATGAATTACTTTCATAAGCTTCAAGTGATGAAAATATTTGGTTGTTAGATTCAGGCAGCTAGTCCGCTTTAATAGCGTTCGATATAAACACGATGTGAACACTATTTTTGGAGCATTACAGTGAGAAGATTATGGCAGTGCGTATGCTCACTCTTAATGTCACAATCAAATATACCTCTTCGTTGCGTTACAATCAGGTGATAGATAATCAAATAGTTATAGGCCATTTCATACGTTTCCGCTTCGACAGTTTCAGTAAGATAGGCCTATGACTTTAACTACTTTCATAAAAGGGGTTATATGAATGGTTCAGCATTGTAGCGTAGTCGGTATGGTGACTTGTTATGTGCTGCACGACCGAGGGTTCGGAGTTCAAGTCGCGGTAACTTCATAGCTCAAGCGGTTAGTCTCTGGCTTCCCACCGCGGCGGCCCGGGTTAGATCACTGTTCTGGTCAAGTGGGATTTGTGGTGAACAAAGTGGCGATGGGGCAGGTTTTCTCCGAATACTTCGGTTTCCCCTGCCAATCTTCATTCCACCAATTGCTCCACAATCACCCTCACCTATCATCTGGGCTCGTACAGTAGGCCAGAAGTGGTCGCAGTACAAGGGACTTAGTCCCACCCAACTAGCAATAAAAAAAGGTAAAAAATTCTCTCTTCTCTATGTTGTCCAGACCGGCCCTGGGGCCCACCCAGACTCCTATCCAATGGATATCGGAAGCTCTTTCCATGGGGGTAAAGCGGCAGGGACGTGAAGCTGACCACTCACCTCCAGCTAGTCTTGTGGTCAAAAAAATGTGTATCTATATATCCAGTTCACCACACGACTCGATGGCGTAGTGCTTAATTAGTTAAGCACATGGATCAACTTTACCGTTTACTTTTGTTTACATGCTTATCTTGAAGCTCTTAAATGAGTTTATTAACGTTGTGTGGGGAATTTAACTGACAGCGAGAGAATAGAACATGATCTGAATTGGAATTTGTCTGAAGAGTACTATCTTCTAGGACAGAGATGGCCCGCGACTTGATTTACTCCGGCCCCCCGCCAAGTCTCAGGTTTATTTTCAAAAATCTTAACTTCACAGCTGTATTGGCATATACTTCAGTTTTAAATAGGACGTTTCATTAGCTTACAGCATTTTGCAATTAACTGTATACGTTCTTATCGAGTTGGACAGTTCAAACTGTTTTCTAATAACTGTGTTCATGTCATGGAAATTCCAAGTCCCCCAACCCTACTTCTGTAGCGAGATGACACTGAATGGAAGACCGTAGTGGTGAAGGATTTATGACACCTTCAAAATAGTAACCATTCCCAGCTTGCTCGCGGCGATGGGATGTTTACCGTTTCTCTCGGCATCCTGGCCTTTGTTAAGTGCCAGTTTTAGCAGAAATGTCTCCCAGTTAGTGCGATTTTAGAAAGTGAAGTGTGATTATGGAGTGTGAGAGTAGAACTGTTTTTCAATTAAAATTGTGTTTGAAGTTACTGTAAGTGATACAGCATGTCAAATAGTAAATTGAGAAAAGTTGATAGCGAAAATAGGGCATTCAAATCTGAGCGGGAACATGACTTTTTATATTAAATAAAGACCACAAGCCACGGTGTTTAGTATGTTTTCAAGTGCCAGCAGTTTTA